>NW_017257632.1:1614607-1731239 GCF_001594055.1 Mycetomoellerius zeteki
ATATATATATATATAAATATAAAGTCTCATAAAAATTTCTCCTTTGTCTTGAAATAGATGGGCTATAGAAGAGATCGAATAATATTAATATTTAATTCTGAGATGCATTTTATTTTCTATCGATTTATTGTGTATATGAGGATGCACAAAATTTATTCATTATATTAATCTAAATGATATATAATACATAAATAACGATTTTAGCAAAACCAATTATTTTTAAAACCGCATGATATGGACGTCAGTATTTGTATACCAAACATTTCACATGAATAAGATTTTCAAAAAACTTGAGTTATTACGAAGACAAGTTATAATAATATTATTTTAATTTTATTATTGTTTCGTGTACATCATAAGTGATTAAATTTTTTCAAGCTTGTTGTTAAATAAATAGGAAATTATTTTCAATATACATATATTAAACAAATATAAATAGACAAAGGCTAAGAAACATTTTACGTAACAAAATCTAATTTATTAAATATAGAAAATAGAGAAAAAGGTCTAATTACTATATTACTTATTTTTGTAATAAATGAAGCCCAATCTGTCGTAGTCACTTATCGTTTATTTTTATTTATTTTATTGATTTGCATGTAGATGTAGTACTTACGTGTAAGAAAACCAAAAGATATTAGTTGAGCAACGAAAATTAATAACATATATAGTATGTATGTATAAACATAAAAACATATAAATATAAACTCGTTTATAATTTAGACAATATCATTAAACGGGCGGCATTTAAAAGTTTTGAACTTACTATATTTTTTTGTCAAAAACATGTGCTTTTATAGTAAATGTAAATTGAGATTTGCTATATATTCTCGCCTAGAACTTTTGTAAACAGCGTTATAAAAGTTCTCGATATAACACTTTGATTTTGTATTCTACGGATTTGGATCGCAGCACGAAAGCTCGTTTACCTCGATATTCCGAGTAAGCTTTGAGACCTCAATAGAGAAGATGAGAGTGTCGGCTGTTACGAAAGAGGAGGGTCGATAACACCAATGTGAACTTTTTATAAAACTTTAATAACGGCGGGGGTGTAAATAAGTTGGTTTCTTGCGCGGTATCACGAGTCGGATCTCTCGGCTATTAAGAAACTTCTCGATTGATAATCTAAGGGCCGTCAAGTGTGAGAAATCGACTCGATGATCCCTCGGCCCAATTAAAGCCATCGATATAGCTAACCTGCTATAACGTGTCTCGCCTATAATTCGTGTAGGATTAATTACCCGCGTTGATTAAAGCTTGCCGCGGCAGTTCGCGACGTTTATTGCGTTCGTATTCAGTCGTCTCGAATCTGGCTAATTTGTTTTTATCATCTGTTTACTCCACGAATGCTCCACGTGCGTTATCGAGCGTACTGTATTCTGCGGAAAAATAAAAATTTATTTCTGTCCGATCTATTATTTTTATTTACGTTTATCAAACATGTATATTACATACATATGCACTTTTTTACCTCTGTATAGAGAATTTCGAATTCTGTTCCTGTTATGAAGCATTTTGACGAATGCGTACGTAACGAAATACATTTCACGCTTTTCCTGTCATTATTTAATTGCATTTGAGAACTGGCGCGCTTAAAATATTTCAGCCAACGAAACATTTGTGACTCTTTATATATTTTATTTTTAAATTTATTAATTATTTTTGCACGTTAAATTAGAATAAGTTTATTCATTGTTTTTACATGTTAAATTGGAATCAGTTTAACATTAATCTATGCTTGCATTCTCGCGATAAATAAAAGATAGGACTATTAAGTACCTCGTTAAAATAATTGAAATGCATAAATATAAAATACGATTTTGGTTTTCCATCTAAAGAAGAAAAGTTAAAAAAATTTATAAATCATTGAAATATTAAAGCTTAATAAACGCATTCATGATCTTACATAAAAGAATCGATGAATTTTTTTAGTTTTTTTTTTGTTTATATGGAAAATCGAAATCGTTATTTTGTATAACATTTTCGTTACCTTAAAAAACTTTGTTTCCCTTTGGTTTGTAGAATGCGATAGGATCATTACGTTCGTTAGCAACACTGCATAACTGTGTTATTTCGCGTTTATCGATTGGATATGTACGTTTATGGTTACCGTGGTTGCGGAATCAATAAGTGTTTTGCGAGACGATATCAGCAAAATATTAACGCGGAATATACGTATGCATGCTATACGAACGTGACGAGCGTTATGCATAATAAAAAGTGAGTGGTTAATGCCGGAGGCCGATATAAAACGATGAAATGACGATAATTAAATTTTTCCCCCGCGTCCGTTTCTACGCGTGTTCGCTCTCGATTACACCTCGAAATGCGCTTGTTGAAAATCAATTTTTAACGCGCCTTTGTCCCCTCGCGGGGCAATCATTAAATTTTTAACGTATTTTTCTTGCTTTACAGTATTAGTGATACGATTTAATAGACTTCCCGCGTTTATTTTTCTTGAGAATTCACGTTAAATTG
The DNA here is from genome assembly GCF_001594055.1 of Mycetomoellerius zeteki. Taxonomy (NCBI): domain Eukaryota; kingdom Metazoa; phylum Arthropoda; class Insecta; order Hymenoptera; family Formicidae; genus Mycetomoellerius; species Mycetomoellerius zeteki. The sequence goes on from NW_017257632.1 coordinate 1,617,086, forward strand.
TTGATAATAATTTATAAACGTAATTAGTAAATTTAAAAGTAAAACACAGAAACGTTTTCAAATTAAAAAAGAATGTGTCTATTTATTACAAAACTTTGTCTCGTCTAAAAAATTAAACAGGTTTTTCTTTGAATTGAAGTACGAGAAGAACTTCACTAAGTCCGAACTCTGAGCAAATGTTTGTAATCCTGGTTTACGTGATTTCCACTTCTTTACTTGGAGACTGTGATTTCCTTTTCTCGAAAACGTCGACCAACTAGTTGTTTTTCACTGTAAAGGATGGATAGTGGCTATCATCTTGATGAAACAGCGCTTTCACGTAGAAATTGGTCAAGAAAAAAAACCGCAGAAATAAAAGAAATTGTGTTAATTTCTTGTAACTTTATATCAAAATTATGAAGCAAACATTCTTTTAATTGCCAAAATAATTATAATTTAAAAATTCAAATATTATTTCTCGATTTTTTTTTAAATATGTTGCATAATTTCGAAAATTAATAATTAGGTTAAAATTCAAATGTCAATATATGTAATGTAGAATAATATTTCTATATTGACATTGTCTAATTTTTCAGCGTAACCATCTTGGACCGCAAAAAATTAAAGGGATTTTATTCCAGAGAGTGTATTTTATACCTAGTGAAACTTGAGTATAGATAAGAAGATTGTTGGTTGGTTTATCTTAATCGAGAAATCATGGCCCACTTCGTTATTATATATCATAATTCTTACGGCAGTCTGTAGATAATATTGCGACAAATCCAATACATTTATCTTACAAAGCAGATAAGAAGGCATACCGCGTGCAGTCGGGCGGAGAATTATTGTAGCGCTTTACTCGCGGCGCATTGTAGAGCGCTCACAAAGCCGAGGAAAAATGCATCTCCGCTACGTGGATAGACAGCCCGGTAATATCTACCGTGAAAGATAGATAGTCCGTGTCGCGTTTCCCAGTTTTCGTACGTACTCACTGATCCCTATCTGGAGTTATACACACGAAATCCGACTCCGCTCTAGTTCCGTAAATATTTTATCCAACTGTTTTGCTGTTTAATCACGACCGTGTAATCTTCCTTCGTTGTAAAGGCCATTAAAAATCCGTAAATCGCTCTCGAACACGTCCTTAACGCGGCTCGCGCCGTCATAATTCATGAATTCGCGCGCGCATCAAAGTTGCCACGCAAGATTTTACGAGCTCGTTTTCCCGCGAGTTTCCTTTTACGATTGACCCACATAGTCTATTGGGTCTCGTATAGGCTGGTCGACTAATCCAAAGTAGCGAAATAACGTATAAGTACAAGGCCTAATATTCGGAAAATCTTATGAATAGTTAATAAAATCATTTAAAATCTTATGTATTGCAATATTTGGATTTATCTTAGAAAAGCATTCCCGAGTCGAAATTTTAGTCCTACTTTCAATCTCTTTCAATCACCTCAATTAAACCTCATAAACCTATTTTGATACTTAAACAATTAAATAGAACCTCTTTATTATTTAATCCACAGTTTCTATTTAGAAAACTTCTTTTGAACCTAAAAATAGGAAATTTTCCTATAACTGCCATTTACAGGCTCAACGTAGGAGTTCAATTTATTAGATTAGAACCTATTATAAATCTCTAGAGCCTACATATGTCTTAATTCGTCCTAAAACTAAGGTTTAAAGTAGGAGCAAAATTTCGACACGGGATTGTTCAATGCAAATGATAATATCAACATAAAAATATAATATCATTTTTAATAAAAATATAAATTTTAATTTATTGACAATCGTTTTTAGCACTTTGCAGTGAAATTTAATATGACACGCAATAGTATGGTTTTTTGTAATAGTATTTATGTTTTAAATTATTTGAAAAATAATTTGTTTATATTGAGCCATATTATGTGATAAAAATATAAATATCATAAATCTTAAATCGAGATAAATTTAGAATTTATCTCGTATTGAAAAAAAAATTTTTGATTAAAAATAAAAATAAACCAGAAGTTTTTGATCATATCAATTAGAATTCTGGTTATCTCAATTAGAAATATACCAATTATATCAATTAGATTCAACTAGAAAATTCTGATTTGTCCATTTTCAATCAGAATTCCAATTAATGCGACCAGATTGTTTTTTCCAGTGTATGAGAAATGAAATATTTACTTCTCCAGCAATACATGTATTTATACAATATCATTCAAATACATAACATAATCACATAATAATTCAATGAATGTTAGGATATCTACGTGAAAAAGTTGGTTTATGTAGCAGAGATTTGTTTGATTTATCCCGTGGAAGCGCAAGCGAGAAAATAATTTCACTCCGCGAGCTAGGCAGGAGATAAAAGAATGTTTCATCATTTCTCCCGATATTTCTCTCGCTGAATGTAATATCGGCCTTTCCAGAGTATACTACGAATGGCGGAATGGTTTAATTTCCACGCTACGCGAATACCAATTTTAATTTATGATACTCGCTGTCAGCGGAGAACGAGCCGCTTGTGAGGAGAGAACGAGCTTGTTCCGTGAAAATAACATATTTCGCGGTGAAATCATCTCCATCAATCGCGGTACGGGTCAACCGCGTGTAATTTCGGGTCACAGTAGAATCGATGGAGGAAGTATCGTCGAGAAAATCTTTGGGAGAAATCTATCGGTTAACAGGTGAAGGGAAGGAGGGACCTAAGATAATATTTTCTCGAGAGAATATTATAAAGTATATTTTTGAACAAACTCAATTATATTTAGTTGTTACATATATTTTGAATATTTTATAAAATTGTAGTATGGGAACAATATTACGTTTTATATTCTGTGCAAATCTTACGAAACTACATATTTTACACATCGAATATCTATTGTCCCCGAACTGTCACTGTCCAGAGATATTCTTTTTTGAAATATTTGCTCCGTATGTCTCAAATTTTGAAAAATCACAATAGAGAGATAAGAGAAATGAAATAATACCTGGAAAAACATATGGAAAAATACAAGAAAAATAAGGATGTATAAATTCATGTATAATTCATTTTTAATGCAGCTATTCTTTCGATTTCATATGTCGTGCTTCTTCACTATTTTACATTTTTTTTTCTCAATGTAATACTTCTGAATGGCGACATTTCCGGACAATATATTTTTGATATGTTACTCCACTTTTCCGATTGTCGGGTCCATAAATCACCAAACTTGGAGCTCTTTGCCTCTCGATATTGCGGATATTGCTACGGATGCGGAAGACTAATAACCTACAGTAATTAAAGTTCACCGTTCCGTGGGTTTCGCTTGCGAAAGATGTTCAACGCCTTGCTGTAAAGTTTCCAGCGCTCTTGTTAAATTTACGATTTACCCGTCATAATGTGAACGACTTAGCAGAGATTTTTTGCCTTATGAAGGTCATAAATTTGTTATGCAAATTGTTACACAACAGAACCGATTAGTAGTGATAAAATAATTCTAAATTTAATTAGACGGCATGCAATTGTTCCTAATAAATTCAAAAGCATAGTTAATTGTGCAATGAATTTTACACAAGACGATATTAATAGAATATCTAAAAAATGTAGCGTATCTTTAAATTTAGGAATATCTGAACTTAACTCATTGCAGTTTATCAAAGGGAATCTCAGTTTTATCCAAATAAAGTCACTCCATTAGAACTTTCATTCTAAACGCAAATATAATTTTACGGAGAGAAAAGTTCTCAATAAACTATTCTCGTCCAATCAAACGGGCACAATATTTTATTTCAATTATCCGAACTGGCAAATATAATTACCAGTGGTCGAATTCGCGAGTTTATTTTGCAGCACGTTCCTACAGTTTGACCGAATCAATGCGATCCGCTCGGAATACAGTATGGTAGCCATGAAAAAAAGCGTCGTTTCGCGTCGCCTCTCTTCGAAAGCCGGTCACGTACATATCGATTGCCAATCTAAAGGAGCGTCCTCCTCGCTCCTCGTTTCTCGAGTCTTTCTTCGCATTTACCTTTCCTCCATCGCTTACGAACATTGTCGTTGTTCGTCTCGTCGAGTGGCAGCGGGCTAATTTAAATACCTGTTGCCCTGCAACGAGCGTAATTAAGATTCAGTATACCTCCCTCGCGCTGCCGAAACGTTACACGTTACAGATTACTGAGCTGGAAAGGAACTATCGACTTTCTATGCTGTTTTAAAATTAATTAAATAAAACCATCGGTTTGTAGTAAGACAAATTACATTGTTAATTTGGCTCACTAATAACCGCGCAGTATTATAATTTACTCTCTTTTGTCCGTATTGCGAGTTTCATCTGTTGTATTGATATCAGAGGGTCCAATTAAATATTATATCGTAGCAAGGTAGAAAGATTAATAGAATATAAAAAAAGAATAGAAAAAAAGGTAAAAATATTATACATTTTCTATCTAAAATTAATTATTACCATTTTTTTATCTGCAGAATCTTTGATCAATATGACCTTTCAAATGTTTTTTCTCAACAAAACGTCGAGAGCTCAGTTATACAAATGATGAAGATTACCGTTTGATTATTATATCTAACACATTTTGCTATTCATGCAAGTAATAATTATATAATAATTTAATTCTATTAGTTCGTACAATATTATTCCAATTAACTAAAATGTTAATTATTATATCACATTTGTTTTTTGAATAATTAATATTGTCAAAAAGACCTCAATTAATTTCTATTGAAATGTCGGATACAAAATAGAAACTCAATTGACTCTTCAGTGAAGAGGATCGTCAATCGCGATTATATCATTAGATTGTTCGGAACAATGGCAAAACGCGAGATGGTTATTAAATGGTGCGACGCCTATGTGCATCGATACAATGCCGGTTAAAGGTTATCGCGATATAAAGGATTCCTCCGCGATATTCGAATCGCTTTCTACTCTCGAACCTTCCGAGGTGGAAGCGGTGCACTTCCGCTCCTTTCATTCCCAGCACGTGGCTTTGTACTTTTGTTCCTCCGCTTCGCGGCGCGAATCCTTCCGCCCGGAATCGCTACAGCTCTCTCGCTGCGGGTCCGTCATCGGCTGCGCACGTACCGAGCGTATTCCGATTATACGTTGCGTGCGTGCTCAGACAGTCGAAGGGACCCGCTCGCGTGTGTTGAGACTGAGAGACAGAAATGACATAGTTTCCGCTTCGTCCAGAAACTAGCTTCGTGACTGACGTGCTCCGAATGGAAACATCTCTCCGCGAATTTAAAATCACGAGGCCTCGTTAGTGTAGCGAAGCTACGTGGAGAGAACAGAACGACGTGGCTTCGCGACTTTTTAAATTATTTTTATAGCCTTATTATCGAAGATTATGTTGTAACATAATAATTGCACCGTGGACGTGACTTCTGTTGCCGCAGATTAAATTGTCATTTTCTTGTCTATTCGAACAGTTCACGAAGAACGAATAAGCTATATTATAGCATCCATCTTTTAAACCAAGGTAAATGTGTAATTAACTTATTTCGTTAGGAGACGCAATGTTATCACGTTTTTATTGAACGCGTCTGAAAGTAAGGAAAGACTGAAGATTTATTAAAATCATTATGCATCTTTCGGAGCAAGATTGTCGAGCTCAAGGGAACGCGCATCACTCTGGCACGAGGACGTGATGGTCCTTAATCGCCTGATAGTCAAACCTCCTTCGTTCCAGGATAATTGATCGATCACCGAGCAACTTCATCTTGAATTAAAGCGGGGCGTGGGGTCGATCCATTACCGTAAACGACGAGCTAGCAGAAGCTATCTAGAAGAAGCGACTAACACACGCTATACAGCATGGTCATTTATCCACTATGGTGTCGTCGATACTTTAAAGAAATTTGCACGGTTCCGTAGCCGAGATGAAATTTCACGATTGCGCCTCTTGGACGCAGTTGCATCGCTACCGCAGCGAGTGCATCGCGTCAACTGGTCCGGAAAGAACTACCGTCGGCATCGGCACTCGTGACGCGCCGCTCTGAGACGGCACTTTGGATGCATTCGAGGCAAATCGTGCGACGCGATTGTGCATTTGTCGACTGACTTGATAAGTCAGCGAGTATAATGCTGAAAGCTTTCGGCGATACACTTACGGTCAGCGGCGAAAAGAGGAAAGAGAAAAAATAATATGAAATTTTTAATGAGAATATAAGATGGATGTGCTCTATTGATATCTATGTTACACATATGGATATTAATAAAGTAGAGTACATCCGTCAATAAACAGCGCTTAATTTCCTTAATGCATCTTTACAGAAATTAATTGAGGTATTTTCAACGATTATTAATTATAGAAATTATGTAGAGTTATAATAACATATCAATCGATAACATAATTATGCGATATATAACCGTTTTTTACTTGTTTATTCTAATATGATGCATACATTGTGTTGTTAGCGGGATGGGCTACGCTTTTTCACTCGGTCGTACGGTCGAGAATAATCGCCGGTTCATGTTGAGAAATGTCGGTCGACAATAACGCTGAGAGGCGTATTCAACGTGGCCTCGTCCATCCGGGACATTCCCTAAGGATTCCTGCCTGATTCTATGACATTCTAATGTGGTTAGTTACGGTCTCATTAGGAAATCACACGCTCGAAGAATTACGTTCCTAATAACGTTATGAGTAATGAAATAAAGTGCGAGATGATTCATCTTAATACAAAAGACAAATACTTTATTGAAAATGAATATACACAGATTATGAATAGATTTATCATACCTTGTTTTTAAAAAATCTATAACTTTAATATTGATTTTAGTTTTGTGCTTGGGAGAAGATCGAAATATTGATTTTAAAATGATATTTATACATTGCTAACTTTTTTACTTGCAAGTAAGAGGCGTCTATGTTTTGCTTACTTTTATTTTCTAAGTTTTGACAAATAAAAAATTATATTTTTAAATATTTGCACAAAATATTCTTCATATATAAGAATTCTCAATAATTTTATAATTAAAATAACCGCAGTGAAATAATAATTGTACGATAACAATTGTAAAAATACGTAATGGAACTATTTATCTCATAAACTTCGGAAGAAAAATTATCTCGTTAGTTGTCGACTATGAGGCTTCATTTTGAAGGTTTACAAATAAACACGCACTAATTATCTCTCTTGTCAACGACGTTGGTATGATCAAGCGGCGTAATAATTCGGCATGCGCGACTGTAATTCGGAGCGAAGGTAATCCGGTATATCGTCGCAAGGTGGAACATGTTTCCGTTCGTGTCCCAGCGGTATCAATTCCCCGTCGAGGCGTTTCTCTCTTTCTCTCTCTCTCTCTCTCTCTCTCTTCCTCTTGCGTGTCCGGAACTTTATTAATACTGAACACAGGCGGAACAGGTATCTCAGATAATGAGCTTAACCGAATCGTCGAGCCCGACGTCGACGATTGACACACTCGTGCGGTGCTTCCGGAATTTTCCGGCGACTTTACAGTACCAACTCGACAGGAACACGCGAACGTGGGATCGCCCGAAACCGCCGCATCCGCCGCTTGCGGAAGTTGCACGTGCTCCCGACAGGATTGACGTCAAGCAATTGAAATAACGAATGAGTTCGCTCCGCTTGTCTCGTCGGTATTATGCAACATCGGCTCGGCCATGTAACTCCTTCTGCTCTACGTCTATGTTAGTTGTCAATTGTAATTGCCTGTACTCTTGCATGTGACAGTTTCTTAATTTATGTACGCTTTTATTTTTATTTGCGGTGTTTGTTTGAAGTAACATTGTAAGCACGAATTTTGAGATAACAGTCATAAAAGTAACAATTTTTTGACGAAAATGAGCAACTGAAAGAGAATTGAAGATTTGGATTTGGAAGTTAAAATCTCGAAGTTTGAAAATTAGAGATTTAGAGTTGAGAATTGCGGATGTGGGGAGACAAGTATTAAAAATTTGGAGGTAAAAGCTGAAAATCGAAGGAGCTGAAAATATAGGGTATTCTCGCTAATACAAATATATTTCACGTCCAGTTTTTTATTTCCGACTAAAAATTTTTGGAAATAGCTTGCATGATTGGTCGCGAGTGGGTGTTGGTATTACGATGACTATATATGGAACTCGTTCACAGCTCTCTTTTCACAAATTAAATTGCGGGAACGTTTGCCTTCAATACACGGGAAATCTAATTTTCTTTTACTCCCGCGAAAGGTCTTCGACAGCACTTCGGTACGAGGCGAGTGATCCGGCTGGGCGATATCGAGTTTCCCGAAATTTGGTGAGAGTAGGTATAAAAGTTTCTGAACTCCGAACTGGTTTTCGATGTCACAGTGTTACACTGACAGATTTTACGATCACATCGTGCGCTTCGAGTTTCAGATACTTACTCCGCCGTTCCAATTTATGTCCTTTGATACTTTGGTGCATCGACATCATTCTTCCAAACGTAAGATTTTCAAAGTCATTTCTGGTCATTCTCGTCCATCGGTGTATCGAACGACTTTTGTATTAATAATAAATGCATACTCTTTGATGTTTTAGATAATCTTTATGAAATATTTAAAAATCATGATTTTAAAGATTAAAAAATTGATTTATCTATTTAAAGATTAAAACATTTACAACGCTTGCTTTCCTTAGAAGCATTGTAAATAAGTTTTTTTAGATATTTTAGGTCAAGATTTAATATTTGCGTACAATATCTGATATCTTTATCGATAAGATACAATCGCACGCCTTCACTTCAGTTCCGAAGTTCCTCCACGGCCGTTCTATCGAAGTTTAATTTCAAAGTTTGTCTATTCGATTGTTAATCTCATGGGTGGCTGCCGCTGTCTCGAATGGACGATAAAAATGCCTTGGAAAAAGTTCGGAATCAAGTGACGAATTGCTTTCGATATTCGCTCTAAAAGGATCCTTAGGGAATCACGCCGGTCCAGCACCACTCTTTAATCTCCGTTCACTCGAAGCGTTCTATTGAACTCTACGATCTTCTCTAAATTCGACTATTCAAAACATCCCGTTACGTAAGATATCCGAAAAGAAGATTGCATCGATTCCAGGAAGTCGCGTCATCATCGCGATGAAATTTCGTGACATTTTTGGTTCTTCGGCGCACTTTACGTATAGTCACGTAACAGAACGTACGTACTGTGTGACCGGAATAAAACGGATCTCGTGTTTACCGGAATTTTCGGTTGATTCTTATCCGCTGCAGATGACTTGTGCGGTCGAGATGTTTGATCGAAAACCCAACGTTTAAAGTATGAAAAGAACTATTTCACTGAAATATCTAAAAATTTAGGTACACTGAGAGGAAAACTGTTTGGTATTTGTAACGATAATTACACATTACTATAATTATGATTATGACTACTATAATATTATAATATTAGTAATAGTAACTATGTATAGTTTTATTAACCAATATATATAGTTGGCAACCGAAAATGGCTGTAATTATAGTTATTATAACCATAATTTCAATTATTTTTATGGTTATATAACTATAATTACAGTCATTTTCAGTTGCCAACTATATATATTGGTTAATATAACTACACATATAGTTATTATTACTAATATTATAGTAGTCATAATCATAATTATAGTAATATGTAATTATAGTTACAAATACTAAACATTTTTTTCTAAGTGTACGTAACAGATCTAAAAATAATTTTGTTGGACCATCAAAATAGTTATGTGGGAAACTACCCCCATTAATCTGGACTTTCCACCGTCACAAATAAAAATCAGGAAACTCAAGCATAATGAGCAATGCTGCAAAAAGTTTTGACATTCTAGCAATCAAGCGTTCAACTAAAATTTCTTTCAGATTTGTATCTAGCTAAATTTTTAGATACTTTAGCAAAATTGTTTTTTACGGAATTAAATTTGCTACGCGATTATATTACATAATATCTTACACGTATAACTATCTTATCTTCACGAAAAGTTACAAAAATAGTTTCTGGTCCAATTCAAATTCTTTATCAATGGACTCGCATCTAGATAAATTTTCTGAGAAAATCTTGCTTTCGTGAAAGTTCAATCGTCAGTTAACTTATAAATGACGAATTCAAAAATTTCTCACATGTCTTTATCCTTTCACATATATTTAGCCTTTCTCTTTTCTTATGTTTTTTCTTCGATTATTAACATCCTACATGAAGCAACGTATCTATTCAACCCGCCAGATCGTGCCACTGTGGTTTGAAGAATTTATTATTTATAGCGATGGGAGATTCCAGTACAGAATTAATAACGGGAATTCTGGCGTATCTCATCCGATAGCAGGACAACCGGCGTATGTTACGCCGTTCATCTATCCACCCACACGATCTCATGCGGAAATCGGTCATACACTGCAGGGCCGCCTTAAGATACTTGAATTTAATAATATCGACGCAAACAAAATTTTATAATTAAAAAACGTAAAACAAAAATTTCAAGAGATGAATACTAAGAGAAGAAATTTACAAAACATTCATTCGGGCAATATCTACATCAAGAATGTTCTCATAAATATCAGTTAAAGTCGCACAAAGTTTAATTGACTGATCGAATCTTGTTTTTTCAGTCCGTGGAAAATAAAAACGCAATCGAGCTTTGGGTTAACACTAACTGATATTTACGAAAACAGTTTGGAGTATTCTAAGGATTAAGGCGGCCCTGGTGATTATACGACGAACATACGTAAGCAAGAGAGACTGCTGTTATACTTGATACGAGCCGCTTGGTGTCGGGCAGTGACGGATATAGACGGAGTATTTCAGACATGTGACGTTGATATGACAGAGACGGAGCCGACCCGACGCACAGCCAGTCTTATACATTTCATTTGCCACCGATTAATTCGCGATACTTACGACGGTTACACAATGTCAGCTACTCTTAATGTGAATCAGCCGCTACTTCGAAATATTTTGAAATGTTCTCTCCGTTTAATTCATCGGAATTTTATTGCAAAACGTTGCATAGGCGGGAGACATGTTTAAACGCTGCGGTTCCACAATTCTCCAATATAATCTTTGTGTCGATTATGATTAAATTTGTTATGCATGAGAAGAAAATCGATGAATAATTAAACATTTGCATAAAGTTACAAGAGAAACATAAATGCAATTAGCATAAATGAAAATAATTTGCAAAAAGGAAAATCATCCGACGTATGTGGGTTTTCTCGTTGATAAGCACACAATCGCCGTTATTCGCCACGTGCAAATGAGCGAAATGTTCGATATCTCGAAATCAGATTAAACCGCTTAAGTGTGTCCTCGTACTCTCTGCAAAAAGATAAGGGGGAATTATTGCGAGGTTTTGCCATTCTCATCGGCTAGAGAAGTCTTCTCTTTTTTTTTCTCATTTCACGGGATTAATTGACAGCTTCTACGAGCACATCGGCGAGATCTCCTCTACTACGCTCAAGGCGTTATTACAGAGAGACGAAAGTTCACGACGCGGTGCGAGCGAAGTGGTTCGAGATCACTGAACACGGAATGGTCGTCGGCATGTTAATCGGCACGACAATGGATCTCATTGACAGGTTTCGCTATTTTCAGATTGACCTACATCCGTCGAATGATTTTCGCGCTATCAGCGCTATCGGCAAATATTGATTAGTTTTCCGATTTCTCATTGTAAATTCAGCGTTTCTCGTGCGAAAGTGATCGATGTGTTTTTTAAATCGGATTAAAAGATTTAATTTTTAATTTAACCTATCACCGGAAGTGCCATTAATCTTATATGCGCGTCATTCGGTAGCTTGAAAGTATTCATCGACGTCACTTAGATTCAAGATAAGTATCAGCAACAGAAATACTGAGAGAAATGTTTTCGTACGTATAATCATTTATTTTGATACGTGACTAACAAAAACTTTCTTATTTTTCCGTTTAAAAATTGTATTCTAATCACAAAATTTAGTTAGAGAGAGACTAACCAAAATTCTTATTCTAACCAAATTTTGGTTATAACAATACAGTTTTTAAATTAAAACATTCGAAAGTTTTCGTTAGTCACATGTCAACAGAATAAATGATTACACGTGCCAAACCATTTCTCTCAGTGAATGTTTTTTTTTCTCTTGTGAATTGGAAAATGACATTAATATTTTTAACACTTCATGATACTCGTATTATAGTAGCATATAGTCGGACTTTCCCTTTTTTTATTTCAGTATGAAATTAATAGAATGACTAAATAAAAATAATAACCGATAGATTTATGTTATGCATAAAGTGATGTAAGAGTCATAAGCACAATGGTTATTTAGTGTTACGCAGAAAGTGATGTAGGAATCATAAACTTAAAGAACATTAAAAAGTTTAGCATCGTGTATGGAACTTGTTTGTGCAAGAAGGAACCGCGAGAAATTCAGAAATTTCTATATATCTTCTCGGTAAGCTGTTTGTCAAACATATGTTTAAGTCTCTCTCCGAGAGCTCGGTCAAAGGCATTACTCTTCGAAGTTAATATTTGACAAAAGGCTTAATGCAAGAGCGTAGTCATTTTCACAAAAGTAATGTTTTAGTGTGATTTTAATCAATCATAAAAGATTAACATTTTGCTATAGAAAAAATAGGAATATTTCATTAGTTAACGACGTTAACAATAACAACAATATGTTAGATATTTTTTATTTTGCTCTCCAGACATGAAGTTATATTCGAGAGGTTAAATCATGCGATGTTTTATCATGTAATCCTTCTTTCGATAAATCCTTGCTGACTCACAAAGTCACTTAATTTTCTACGTTCTTGTGAAAATTGGTAGCCGGGCGCGTTATGCAAACATGCAAATCGTACTGCTCGTTGAGAGGGTGGAGTCGCATTACGTAAGGATCGGCGGAAAACAATTTTGCTCTCCTCGGATCGATGCACGGTGGCATTAGACACGCCCTTGGTCGAAGTCAGGTTACACGATAACGAATCTCTCGGCGGAGGTGCGACAAGGAGAGAAACAAAAGAGGGAAAGTCCGCTCTCACGATTGTGAGGATTTCCGTGAGCGATCGTGAGGCGAACCGGCTTCCGCGTTCGATCCCTCAGGCCTCCCCTCAGCAATTCCCTCCTCGCCAGAACACGTTTGAATCACGGAATCGTTGTAGGCTGTTTTGAGTATTTATTCTGTTACATGGACCTTCATTATCTCGATCTATGGCCGTCAAGTGTGAGTTCAGACTTTAGTACTTTCCAATCGCTTCTAGGTATAATTGAAAAGTAATTGAAACCTACTCTTTTTTTAGGAAAGACATCAAAGAAATAATTTATGGTAATTGCGTGTGAGAGGATAGCTGAAGGATATATTTTTAAGCTAATAATATCACATTATAATGTAAGTTTTAACACTAAAACCTCTGGTGCCATTTTGATTCCGCTAATCATTTCATTTTTTCTTTTTTGTATTAAATGTACAATACATTGGATATTGAAAGTATGTGATTATAATACAAATAATTCAAATAATACAAATAATATTAAAATAAATATTTTCATTAACCGAAAATAAGGAAAGGAAATTATCAAGTTAGTACCTTAGACAATTCTGACGGGATACCTACCATCGGCTATTCTAGCATCCATCAATGTGTCATTTAATATTTTTTTGTCCAAAACGATTAAAATTTAGCATCAACTAATACATGTATAAAACGTCAGATGTTTTGTGAAAGAGTGAAACTATGAAGCCATTTGATTTTAGTGACAATTTAGTTAACAGACAATATTCGCCACATAGTGTTGGCACGCAATTCTGCTGGTGATGTCGGACAATTTTTATTGCTGTCCGAACGTTAGCTTGAACAAACGAGAAACGCAATTATCGAAGTCGGGGCACGTAGGCAGATGGAACGTTCGTTTCCAGGTGGGATTCAAAGTAGACATGCTCGGACACCGTTCGCGGGGTCAATTTGATGGAACCGGATCGACCGCATCGCGCATTGGGACGACGAATGATCGAGCAGGTCCCATTGCGGGTTCAAAGCGATTTTATTGGCCCATTTCGTGATCTCGCGGAAGTCCACTCTAGGGACTGAAAAGTTTCGAGACTGAAACAGCCCGGGCAAGCAAACGCGTAAAACTCGACTACGACGAACGGCGTTGTGCCGGAACGAACGAGAAGAAAAAAAGATTACGACGAAAGTCCGATTACCAGCGTGACGGGCGGATGCGAATTGGATTTCGTCAGCAACTAGTGGCCGAAATTCACCGTCGACGATTGATAACGTGACGAGAGGCACGTCTCGCGGCGATTTTCTCGAAGTCATTAACCCATATACCAGTGACAATAGCGCTAACGAAGATTTGGTCACCGATTCTGACTGATGACGTCGATGCTACATCGGATAATTAATTTCCTTGGTTGTGGCGGTTTGGGTCATAGTAATTTTCTTCAGCTGATTGCTGCACTGCCCAAGTTGTCGAGAACATCTTCCAGTTCGAGATTACGAGAATAGTTCAATAAGTGCTGTTGGAGTCGGGTTGAAATTAATTGAAATACGGAATTGTTGATTTATATACCAGCGATAAATGAATTATTGGAAAATGCTCAGTTTTCAAAATTTTACAAAAAAGATATCATATTATTAGCGGTTGATGAATTAAAAAATTGATGTCGTTCATTTTTTTGTTTGAGAGGCGACGTAGTAATTTTTTTTAGCCGACTGCTGCGCTGCCAAAGTTGTTGAAAATATCTTCCAATTCGAGATTACAACTAGCAAGAGAAATAGTTTAATGGATACTGCTGAAGTCCGGTTGAAATTAATTAAAATACAGAATTTCATTGTTGATTTATGTATCAGCGATAAATGAATTATTGGAAAAGCGATAAAAATGCAGTTTTCAAAATTATACAAAAAAGTACTTTGTTACGTTGTTGTATTAATAAATATTGACGTCGTTAATTTTCTGGTTTGAGAGGCAATGCGGGACATATGAAAAAGTTTAAACTACGTTTGCCGTGACGTAGCCCGTAAATAAACGGTGTAGCGTAATTATGAATGATTCCCATCGCGCCGCTGTAACACGTCGCGTTTCAATTTCCGGTCGATTCCGTCGCAATTAATGTCCACTGTTGAATTGCGATACACGATGCGCAAAACGAACAACGTGAAACAATATTTTGGAATAATAATGAAACGAAATAATCTTCGGCGTTATTAATTTCCGGTCTTATATAATATAATCCTATTGTGCGGTACATTACATTTATAATATAACCGAAAGGTAAATCCTGCTTATTTAAATTTGTGTAATGTATGCCATGCTCCAAAGAATATTTTCTATATCACATTTTTACAATTCACTGCGTGCCTCGGCTAGCCTATGAGCTCTATAGTTTCTACCACATGCGCCTAGGATAGTACTGAAAAGATCGACGCGGTAAATTTCATTGCTTTGCGAGATAGATACCGTCCTTCGTGCTGATACGACCGGCTGGAACGTGCTTTAGCGCAGAAACGTCGCACCACAACTGCACGAGATGCATCTTTGAAATATCCGGCTTACGTTTAAGGGCGAAGAACTGTTCGCGACGAAAAATGTTATTTCCGCACGTAAGCAGGTTTGCACTTCAGCTATCTTGTCATTCCGGATAAGAAATACACTTCCATAATAAAAAGAGGAAACGTTTATGTGCAATTGCGGAATGGTTGTCATATTTTTAATATCGTTAATTCAAGAACGTACGTTGCGGTTAGATAGAATTAAAACCAAATATTTCAAATTTTTTCAGATGCCAGTTTCAAAGTAGATAATTAATTCGATTGAATTTTGGAGCATCAGATAAAGAAGAGCATAACGTGGAGATGATAACTAGCTAAATTTTCTGTAATTTTATATCTAATATAGATAAAAATTCTTTAAATAACTTTATATCTAAAAAATATAGATGAGATATTCTGTAAATTTAAAACTGTTTTATGTTTTTTCTCATTAATCTTTATTTTTAAAGGCAGAAGCTATTAATACAAAAAGACATATAACATAAAAATGCTCGTGTAAGCGAAAATTCTTGTAATCCCATAGGAGAGATCAACATATTTCTTTATTTATCTAATAAAAAAAGCTCGTAAAAAATTCTTTTTTTATAGATTAAATAAGATTTTTTCAAATAAAGAACAGGAGTATGGGGGACGCTACGAATTTTATAATTGTAGCGATTTATCTAAATTATTGTAAAATCTGTAACATGAATAATTCAATAAAGTTATAGGAAATTTTGAATTTATGATTAAATTTTAACAATGATATTTTATAATAGCGCTTGAAATCGTAAAATTACTGCCATACTATTAATTTTGAAGTTTCGAGAAAGTTTGTTTTACTGCGCCAAGTGGAGTCGAATTGCCGCTGCATCGGCAATATCGCCAGATGCTTAAACATCATCGCGTGCACACGCGCGTGCTGGATGTAGCCGAAAACGTTTGTGGATCACTAAAGTTCGCTAACGACCCATAACTCTTTCGGTCCCCTTACTCCATCCCTGTCCTCCCTCAAGCTACTTCACCCGCGCACTCATTTATATTTACACGAAAGAAGCGGAGATTTCACATCGAAGGAGGAAAAAGGATGGACGCGATTTTAATAGGATCCAAACGCGTGGGCGGCAACTGTTCGAATTTCACCTTTGTAATTTGAATTGAAAACTACTTTGCAATCCAATAATGTAATGTCTCTCGGGCGTAATTGGAGAGATATCAAAGTACATAAAAGATTTAAATTATTTAAAAGAAATTTGGAGTGTACCGGGCGTACTGCATCTCGAAGTGTATTCACATAAAATTTTATTAATCCTTCGAATAATAACTAAATTTTTTTTATTGCTCGTGCATCTTAAGCTGCTTTTCTTTTTTAGGTGACACGGTCGATACAAGTATCAATCTATCTTTGTCATTCATTGAATGTTAAAAAGGATAAAACGATGTTTGTGTCGAGTGTGTCCTCTAAAAGGAAAGCAGCCTTAATCTGATAAGTCTAAATTAAATGTCGGCAAATTTTTTAACGCTTCTTGAATAGTAGCTATTTTATTTTTATAACTTCATTATATTTGCATTTGTTTCATGATCCAGTAGATATACACTTCATATAATTAGTTTCATGTTACAGATTAAGGATGCCTTCAAACAAGAGACCAACATGAGATGGTGTGACACAGTGAATCATTATATCCTTGTTATTCGCCAATGTTAAACAAGGATGAGATTATGTTGTACTATCCTTTGTTGGAAGGCACCCTTAATCTGCAACACGAAGCTAATTATCTGAAGTTTACACTGGATAAAACATCCACATGAGATAAATGCAAATATTGGAATCAATCAGTTATGTTTTATCTGTGTACTTGATATTTATTTAATTTTACGTCTTTTGTGTGTGTGTGTGTGTGTGTGTGTGTGTGTGTGTGTGTTAGTTAGTATGTGCAACAGAGTAATATCGAATTCCTTTTAATTAAACTTTACTATATTTATTATATTTACATTTATATTTAATTGAAATACATTATCGTTATATGTATAAACCAAGATTTTCTCTGAAAATCCGGTAATTTTGAAATAGATATTACTATACAGAAAGTTCAGATTACTTCGTACGCGTCTCATGCCGTCCAGTTGGCCGAATCAATTCGCTTCGCGTTAATAAATAAATTCGCGTGTGCACCGTACATTTAGAACGGTTGACGTCGCGGAAAATATTTCCTGGCTGTTAATAAAATTTTTATTAGACAATCACGGACGAACGATGGGAATAAGTTAATCAGTGTATCTTCATCGCGACGATCAACAGCTGCGTAGTGCCACGGGTGCAACGTTCGTGATATAACTAATCGTTTCGACGAGACGAGTTTTTCCAGCAATTACGCCCGAGTGTACTCGAGTTATGGCTTCGTCGTAATTGGCGCTCCGAGTCATTCTCGAGGGGCGGAACTGATTTTATTTGCGAACGCGACGTCAAAGTGGACGAGCGACGGAGTTTTCGAGGGAGTTACAAGCGCACGACCCGAAAATGCTCGGTAAATGCGCTCCGATGAGATTCTCGCGAATAAATGTCGGTTGCTTCGTTCTCGCCTCATGTTCCGCACTTGTTTCAGAAATAGACATTGTTCGACGACGTGCTTCGTTAGCATATTCTTCCCTTACCTCCGAATGTACCTTCGGGATGCGGCCACGTGCGTTCTCGCTGCGTTCTTTGTCGTCCTTCGTTAGAGAAGTCGTCCAAACTTCGTAGAGAATGGATAAGATAAATTTTCAAATCAGTCTGAGGAAATTAAGAAGTTGCGAAAAAAAATTCTATGAAATTTTTATTAAAGAGAAAAATTGACTCTAAATTAGGGAAATCAATGAAAGTTTGGTCGATACGGAAATGCTTCGCATATGTATGAGCTTATTAAGATTCGAATCAAAGTTAAACTTGGGCTGTATAATAAAAAAATATTTTCTTGTTAACTTTAGGTTGACAGCAATCGGTATAAATTAGAAGGAAGAAGAAATATTGCGATGATAAAAGACAACGTATTATCTCTCTCTCGATTATTTTGAAAGAGACATCTTACTGTAACGTGTCCGATCCGAACGCAAATTCATTTATATCTCATAAACATCACTAAAACGTTGTGTAACATAAATTTCGATTGTATAGTGTAAATTTCGATGATACTGCGCTCACGAGAGATGAAGTACACTTAATGTGACCGTAAATTCGCGTTATAACGATATTAACGAACATCGATGGCGATTTTAAAACGGATTCGTTGATGTTATAAGGTACGATACAACATTTGTTGATGACAAGTTTCGGTATATAATGAGAGAATATTTCTCATACAAATTGTAAAAAGAAGTATCGCAAATAAATGCCAGATCTGCGTATTCAGGCGAAAATTTATAGTCATTATTTAGCAGAGATTATGCTTAATTTTGCACATTTCGTAGCGGAAGCGATTATACGCAAAAACATAAAATCAATTGATGGAGAAGTCATTCTTTAGCAGTTTATATTTGTTCTCTACATTTTCTTGTTTACGGAGCCTTTCGCTCTTAGTAAGTTTGGCACCATCTCAACATCGTGATTAATGCAGTACGGCCGTAGCTATCAGCTGTGACAGTTAACCACAGATCAGAACTTCGGAATGTTCGCTCTACAGGCACGACATAACGAACGCGATGCATTGACGTTTTCGAGTTAACGCTTGTAATTAGATAGTTAGGTAAAGCAGCTATTTTAGAAGTTATTCTAGTCAGTAGAATTCCAGTATATTCATTCGATGCAGCGGCATGTTACAAATGATATGTCGAATGTTACATTCGAGTTTATAAATTAATTAACAAATAAACAGAGTACTTAAAAGTCGAGATAGATTTTCTGTAATCCACAAAGACGGAAATTACATTAATTAAAAATTAAAATCAATTTCACAATAAAATGTTAATATAATTTAAATATTGATGAAGTAATATTATACGTGTGTGTATAAATATTTCAGATTTATTGTACGTTTATATGATATTTTGATTATTTGAAATATCTTTTTATATAGTTTCAGTTCTGTATTATATATCACGCTGATTACTTATCGTTTTTATTAATTTTTAATGCTAAACAATTCTGCATTATTGATATTTCATCAGAAAAATAGCTTTTTAATTTGAACTATTCACTGAAATCGTTGAATCTCGAATTATCATATATTATCAAAAGATATTCGCGGATGTTTTTACTCGGAATTTCCGGACTTCTTCAGATTACGTAGAACGTGGGTGAAATAAATTCTGCCGTTTCCGATGAAGAACGACTCGTAATTGCCAAACATTGCGGATGTTGCGAAATTTTCCGACGTTCCATAAATGGAGATCGCGATGAAGACATCACTCTTCTTTGTGTATCTACGGTAAATGTTTAATCATTTACATATCGTATTCACAGGCTGCATTACTCGCATCCCACGTCTGTTTTTATAAATAAATGTGCATGAATATTTACGCACGGATACCGTATGCAGCGCGGTAATACCGCGCGAATGTACGTGTACCTGTGTGTGTACGTTTAGATTAAATTTAAAATATACAGGCGAAAGAAATTCCATGCAAAATAAACTCACGCACAACAAGAGGATTTAATGAATAACAGTTTACTTTTTTATTTGTTTTGGGAAAGTAGTAATTTTTTACATGGGCGTGAATTTTATTTTAGCAATTCCAAAAATTGTTTTTATTTTTAAAAAATTATCTTCGTCTTTTTTCAGTTAAAACAAAATTCGGTATAGCTTTATCTAATCCTCACTTTCCTGTCTTCCATTTATTTAATTATGACAATGCAGTATAATACCGACATAATATCACTTGTTCTAGAATATTTTTCAAGATATTTATGAAACTCATTATTGTGAGGACAAGGTAAAATAAAGTAGAATAAGACTTATGGAATATGCGTCAATAACTATTATGATATTACGCAGACCGTACATCAATCATTAATTAGGACATTCATTTGACGATGCGTTACATGCATATCAATTTCCTCGAAACGTTATGGTTGAATGCAAAACGTTATCTCAAGGTTTCATCATTCTCACTATGCAAATTTAAGAATTTATTAATTACAGTCACATATCTCCGTTTTGCCGGTTCATTATGATGAGCGACGGACAGCACGCGATATAGACGTATTACGTAGCAATATCGCCACGAGGGATGGCCAGAAATTGTAGTAATTAATACGGCTATCGCTAATTCGCAAGCCGTTAACCGAAATAACGCGGCCCATGTACCGTTCATGATGGTATCGCTTTCAACAATAAATTACATTTGCAGCTTCCATGCAAGCAAAATGTCAAGCGAGAAATTGATGTAACTGATTATCGTCTCCGTAAAATACGTACTTTACCGGCGGACACCTCCGGAATCTTTCAAAGATTGCGTGGGAGTTGAACTGTCTATAGTTTCATAGATGCATATATGAAGCGGTCTAAATATTGAATTTCCCTCTCTTATTTATCCAACGGTAGTGTGAATACTGATTTCCGATAGATAGCAATATTGGAACGAAAGATCCGCGAGTGATATTAATATTCGATCGAATACTCGATCGAGATTGTAGCTGCATCACTACTACCACATGTATCAAAGTAAATAAGATTTTTCGCATGCGAACGCGAAAATTTGGCATCCGTTGCAAAAAGATTTGTCATCTTAAATTTGCATATTCGAAGTTATTTTTGATCGCGATATTAATAAAGTATTATAAAAATAAGATGGATATATATACTATATATATAAACATGAAAGTATTTTAGACAATATTTTTTGTAATAAATTTGTAGATTTAAGATTCTTGTTAACATCAGATTATTAATATTCTTATAAAGATATATGCTTATTAGCATAAAAAATTACTAAACTGCTGTCAATATAATGTCAAATGTGATATTATTTACTCATAGTTCTGTTCATGATTGCGTTTCAAGACCGAGAAAGATTTTGGTGCGCGGTTTGCAGAATCAGATATGTATATAAATTTTTGCAGAAATATTTAAGCGCTAATATCAGCTTTGACCGAATATACTCGTACACATTGAGAAAAACTGTTTGGTATTTGTAACGGTAGTTACATATTAACTATAATTATAATTATTTAAAATGCTTAAATAATTCAATCTTGAATCACTAAATATGATATGTATGTACTAGACATACATATCACAATTATAGTCTAACGAACTGTGCACCGAAATATTTCCGGACTAAACACAATTAAACCACATGTAATAATTTCGCGAATTAAATTAAATTTTAATAATTTCAATGCTCAATCAGGTATCATATTTCAAAGATGTTAATATGCTGAAAAAAGTTCGTTAGACTACAATTGTGATATATATGTCTAGTACATACATATCATATTTAGTGATTCAAGATTGAATTATTTAAGCATTTTAAAAATCTATAGCTTCGACCGTATAGGGCTCTAATTTATCGGTTGTGTCTCTCATGTACACGGTCTAAAAATTATTATATAATTATTATGACTATTATAGTATTAGTAATAATAACTATATGTATAGTTCTATCAACCAACATATACAGTTTTAGACAACCGAAAATGACTATAATTATAGTTATTATAACCATAAAAGTGGTTGAAATAACTATAATTATAGTCATTTAAATCATTTTCTATGGTAATACCAAACAGTTGTTTTCTCAGTGTAGGATTTCTGTTATTTAATTTCATTTATTCTCATCGATCCAAATTCGTATTATAATTGAAATTATTTTACCATGCGTTATGAAAGCAGCTCATCTTCATTCATATATCCGACCATTCCGTTCATTGACTATATATGATAAAAATGATTGACGGAAACGAAAAGGACGGCGTTGAAATAAATCTGGCCGCTATTTCGACAGATTTCGGAGTCGCGCACGTTACTACGTGGGCGACTTAATTTTCGTGGATATACGCCGTTGAATCATAGTTGATGTGAGTCTGAATCACCACATATTTCTCAAAAGTGCAACGCGAGCGTTGGCCGATGACGAAAATTGGCCGCAAGCATGACAAATTCGACAGGAGTGACAACGCGGCCGGGTGATTTCCAAGTTGGCGGGAGATTGCGTCTTAAAATTGCGAAAATGATTTTCATCTCGCGTCATAAAAGCGTTTTCACAAAAGCGCATCGTGTTTTTGTCGTCGAACTAAGGCAAGCTTTAATTTTTAATTTCATTTCATTTAGTGTGTATCCAGAGAATTACATTTGAGGTACTAAAAAACAAATAAATACACACTTTGAATACAATGTTGTCTCAAATTGAAACATTAGCGTTAATTAGGCAGTAAATCTTAGTGATAAATAGCGAAATTTTCACCCGCACAATGAGAAAAAAAATTCTAAATTTTAATAAAATATTTACTCATTGAAAAAAATGATAGTTACACTGGTATAAAAATCATTGATTTACACTGTAAAAAATAAAATGTTAATTTAAAAACGTATAATGGACTTTCTGAGACATGCTAAAATTAACATTTTTTTGTTAATTTTAACATATTTGCATGTCTCAGAAAGTCCATTATACGTCTTTAAGTTAATTTTAACATTTTTGCGTGCTTCAGAAAGTCCACTATACATCTTTAGTTAAAATTGTCATTTTATTTTTTACAATGTAAATCAATGGTTTTTATATCAAATAAATATAGTATGTTTAGTAAGCAGTTAGCACTATTCAAACAAATGATTTATTAAAATTTAGTATATTTTTTATTATACGAAATCGCTGGTTCTTTAATAGAAACGTCAAAATACAGAACGGCTCTCAGGTCATAAGCGGAATACATTTTCGGTCGAAAACGAATGACTTTTCGCGAATTTACCTTCAAGGATATAGACGGACGACAGGATTTTATTCTTTATTTAACTTCAAGGTTTGTTTTAACAGATTGGTAGTTTGAGAATCGATTGGGATTCAGTATCCGGACTAGGACGAATACTGAAATAGTCAGTAAGTCGATACGACGTTTGCAGGCGTCACAAGTACTTGAGGCGTGAATAGCAGGCATAAATTTCTTTTTCGCGTGCCCCGCCGGACTTTCGGTTGCTGACAACCGAAATTAGACGTTAAATTGCATGCTACGAGAAATATGTGACGCGTGACCACATTTACGACTCCGAATCAGAAATAGAGTTCGAAGCAACAGCTCTGTGCATGTGAGTGACAATTACGAGAGGCTACGTTATAATTACTGTTTAAATCAATTACACGTTTAAAATCTATGACGATCGTATATATGCCGTTCGCGAAAACAATATTTTACTTTAACGTATTATATCTATAAAAAGCAGGTATGTGCTAAAATTTGTTAATGCAGGGTAAAGATTAACGCTAATCCTTCTTCTACTTTTAAATATTTGTTGTATATCTGATATATTATGTTAGGTTTTTACGTTTTGAATGCACGTTGAATATTGATTTCGTTCCGGTGATTTATTATTTTATACCGCAAAAACATCGGTAATGTTGCGCTGGTATGTAGAAAAAAGAAGAACACTCGTCGCGGAAAAGTTTGTCCGCGGAACAAAACGGGCTCGTATGTTTCCAATCGCTTTTTCTTTCTTCCTCCTTTTTCCTGGCTTTTTCCATCAAAGCAGCTCACAGGGGAGAGATAAAAGCACATCGGTAGTATCGGTACGCGATATCGGAGGCGAATTTTATATATCGCTGCTCGTCAAGCCTGCCAAACTGTCGAGACTCGAGTGATGGACATGCTCAGACGTTTTATCGCGTGCAAATGTTCGCTACCGTTATCGTAAGTGTGTTCGTGGTTAATAAATAATATCCATTGTCTATCGGGATGTTTATGGAGCTGACCGTTGGTTTAGCTTCTTTTTTTCGTTGCTATTATTTATTCTAGATTATTTATTCTATATATCTCGTATATGGGTGATCCTTTACTTGCGTAATATTTGCAAGGAAAGAACGATTTTGTTGAAGTACACTGAAAGTTGAAAGAAAAAATGGCTAGATACAGATCTAATAATAGTTTTGTTGGACCATCAAAATAATTTTGCATGAATCTTAAGCATGATGAGCAATGCTGTAAAATGGTTTGATGTTCTTGCAAATTTTATCGTCCTATCCTTAATTGTTTTGATGATCCAGCAAAATTATTTTTTAAATCTGTATCTAGCTAAATTTTTAAATTCTTCAACAAAACTACTCTTTCAGTGTATATAAAAATTTAGCCAAAAATTTAGATCCAAATCTGAAAATAATTTTGTTAGATCAAAATAATTACATTGGTATCTCAAGACAATACAAAAAGTTTTAACATTTTAGCAACCAGTTTGAACATTCTATATCATTATTTTGATGATTCAAACAAAATTATTTTCTGCATGGCTAAAATTCTTCACACTTCAGCAAAACTGTACTTTCTGTGTGTATATTAAATTCGTTTTTACTGTATTAGAATTCTTGAAGTGGCGATTCTTTTAATATTCACACAAAACTCAGGAACTGAGAGAACTATGGAAGATTACGTTTAGCGAAATATACAAAGGCGAGGGACAAAAAAAAAGTTAATACCATTGGAGTCTTTATTCGCGGTGTTAATTACTTCATCCGTTCCATCGTTAAACGCGTTTTTCTGCAGGAACACAAAAAAAAAAGAGATAAAGAAGGGAGATCGTAAAGGACTGAAAAAACCATCGGAGTTTTATGACGATGGCTACAACGAACGGCCAACGAAATCCCACTCGTTCATTCGGCTCTCAACTCTCACGCACGTTTGTTTTATGTTCTTCGATGCGCGGTTGTGAAACTCGGGGGCAGATTACGCTTGCGAGTCTTCGCGGAGCGGCTTACTTGGCGCATAGTATCATCTTCCTTTATTCGACGATATCACGAATTCCCCCCTGGGTATCCTCATTTCTGCACGTGCGAAACGGTCATCACGTTCCACGCTGCAGCTTATGACGAAATAAAAAAAAGAAACGCATATCCATGGCAATTCGCGATATGTATGTTTTGCGCGTGAGGTTCGATAGCGGCGGGAGAGAACAATTTAAAATATTCTACCTATCAGGAAAAATGCGAGAACGTAATGCTCGATGTAAAAATTTTCAGGTTTATTCGTCTCGCCAATGTACACTAAAAAAAAGTCGAAATATTCAGAAGCGAATGAATTGATACTTTTGACGTTTTCTTCGATATTTATTGATTATAAACAAATTTGACTGTGATGACGGAATATACATTTCTGTGAAATATATTTTATTTTGCTTATTAAGTAATTGTAAAAAAATAAAATAGACGATTTATTTGCTAGGAATAAAATTTTATTTTACCATATTTAAATATAGGTTTATTTTAGTAAAATGAACATTATGTCTCATAAATAAAGTATCGTTTTCGCAGTGTATGTAAAATATTAAATTACGAAGTAAAATATTGTTTGTTTTTTATTTAATATGGATACGCGTGTACTACTGCAAGATATTTCTAAAATTCTGTATAAATCTTTTAGCCTTTTTTACTTGATATTGCATTATGAATTTACAAAACAATACTATTATAAAAATTATTATTTTTCATCGCACACATTTTTGCGACAGAAAATTAGGTGATCATATATTATTTCTGAAATTGTTTTTCCGCGAGAACTTTGAAAAGTTCCTTCATAGAATTTTTTTATTCCTACATATTCGCGTCCCACATATTTTTTGGGGGAAAAGAATCTTTTAACAAAAAGTTGAAAGCGGATCAAAAGCTACTATGATACGTACAACAGGAACGGAATGGAGGTATCGGAGCGATTCGTTTTTGCTCTCACCGAAGATCATAAATCAGTAACGCACCGTCTGATTCGCGGATCAATAAGAGTTCGGTTGGCTCGTTACGAGAGGGACGTTCAGCGTGAAACAATGGTCTATGCTTTCCGCGTTTTCCGTTCCGCGGTATGAATCCGGCCAATGTGTGGCGCTCCATAGATTGTAGCATTGAAAACTGCCCGAGATTTTGGGATGTGTTATTCAAACGATCGTAGGTGAAAAGTTTTATGAGGGAAAGGTTCGATTCGAGTCCTCGCTATTCGGTAGGGTTTGTTTTCTGTGGCTGAACTATATAGTGTACACTTTTGGAACTTAAAGTGAGATAGATATGTGTTTAATATTTGGCGAAAGCGGGAAAAAGAGTTCAAGTGCAGTTTAGTACAAGAATTAAAAAACAGACCTATAGTAACTATATACGCTTCTCAAGCGTTGTGAAAAAATTCTAGATGACGCGATACTTTTAATTTTATCATGACAATCATGGAAGCCTCACGTGATTGTTTTACTTACTTTCCTCTTCAACTAAATTAAAATTTTACTACAGTTCTATATTTTTTGTTCTGCTAGCTTATACAATATTTTCTGCGTAATCTCATGATGCTCAGTGTTGTGTTATTTCCGTGATGTCCCAAAGCGTTTGCAGAATTAAAATTTTAAATCTTTTAAATGGCATATCTCACAGTTTACTAAAATAAATTATATATACAGATTATCCTGGACTTTTTTTCATGGTACAAATCTGAAAAACACGAACACACTGCAATTTTTTCAAGTAACCATTAAATCTTTTAGAAATTATAATTTCGAAGAAAAAACGGTAAAATTTGCTTTAAACAGCGCATAATAAATTGCACGCTCAGTTTGCGAAGTTGTTGGCACTCCAATGTGTTATGTCGACAAGTATTGATTAACCAAACTATCATTGAGATTAAGATCGAATGAAACCCTGTGGAATACTCTATGTAGGCCAACTAAATAACTCGCTACACGACAGTCTGTATAAACTCGCGAGACGATATTCTACGTGAATTGAAAAAGCTTTTTCGCATTGCCGCAATCTACAACCAATTGCAAGTTTACGTTTCTCCGACTTCAAGTGCTATTGAAGTTGTATGAAACTTTTGTGAGGTATGGAGCCAAATATAATTCGTTAGCTAGCCTTTCGAGCTCGAGAAATAATTCTACATAAATACATTCGTATTAATATATATCTCCTTACATTTATTTCGGTACACTTTGGTACTAATGTTATCATCACTCGCAGCTATTATTATTTTCATTGTGATGAATTAATTGAGATAAAATGAACTGAGATAATTATACCTCGCGGCGCATCATACAGCATCGATTCTAAATCGGCTCTGGCTGCACTATAATGCGCCAGCGGAATCCGCCCGCAGTTCTCAATGCTTAACTCAACGTCTTAAATCCAATAAGAAGAGGCTCGTCGTCGTCAGATGAAATGAGGTGCTCCGACGAGGCGAACGTCTCTCTTTCCCGCCGGCGAAATTAGCGTTTTCGAGTCGCTTGAATTATTCAACTACGCTGCTACATAGCCTTATCTTCCGGCTTTAATAATTTTCCCGGTCGTGCTGCAATTGCGGCACGCAAAAGTCTGCTCCATTTGCTACTGCATATCTGCCAGAAAAGAGTTCAGTTCCTCTTCTGAATTATGAATGCCGCGAGTGAAAGAACGCAAAGGATGTACGTCTGTAGGTCTAAGTAATCAAAAGGATGAAAAAAAAAATTAAATCTATATCCTCTTTAAAAACATTTTATAAAGATATTTTTTATTAGCATAAGTACTCTAGTGAACACGCAATATAAAGTATATAGACACACTAAAGTGACGGTGATCCTTTCAAAAAAATTCAAGTAATAAAAATATGTCTGATGTTTATTGCCAGTCATAGAATGATTTTGCATATAAGCTTTTTCACAAAAGTGACGTTCTACGCTGTCGCATATCAGTTTCTTGCAGCTACTTACAAGTGACGCTATAAGAGAGACACAAAGTTACTTTCTACGTGGATTAATGCACGTAGGCAGCTAACACCGAGGCGAAGTAAACGGCATTACCTCACCTCGGCGCAATAAAGAGGAACTAATTACACTCAGGGGAAAATGATTAAGCTCGAAATATAGGGGTATAGTAGCAGCTACATCAAGGTTGTATCCTGTTGAATAATTCTCATGGCGACTTCAAAGCGACTTTAACACCGTAGGTTAGCAATCTAAGCTTTTGAAAATTTCAACAGTGGGATGAAGAGAGCTTTGAAAATATCAAATATCTTCATACGTATAAAATAACTTCTTCGAACTTAAGCGGTATGTTTTCCCTTCGGAAGAATCTGCAATCATATTGTAGTATTAATGATGTAATAACGGCACTTACAGTTACATGAAAAATTATTAGTATTTCAAAAAGAAATTTGTCGCATACTATATATAGGTACCATCTACTCTCTTACAAAAATGAGTGGAGCGCACGTGTAACTCTCTGTAAATTGCGGCAAGATTGCCCAGAAATTGCACGTGCAATGAGTCGATCGATTTTACGGAAATAGAACCTTCTGTAATGCGAGAAACAAGGATATTTTCTGCTGCATACAATGAAATTATTGATAGTAATGTTTATTTTAGATAAAGAAATATTTTAAAGAATAATATTTAAAAATGAGAAAAGAAAGAAAGGTAATATAATTTTTTGCGTAAATAAAATTGAATATTTAATCGTAATTGTAAAAATTTTTAACGATATGATGAACTCATGTGGATTGAAATAATAATTTTTTTGTATGAATTATTAAAAATGTCAAAGTATGTGCAAAAATTTGTTTTTAATTACGAAGAGATGATCAATATGAATAAAAGTACATCCGATAACTGAGTGTTCACTAAAGAAAAATATTCGAAATTGAAAATAATCCCTGTAATTTTTTTTCGTTGAAAATTCTCGTTAAAAAAGAGCGATTTTTGCCGAGATCTTGTCTCTGCTTTTTATTTTTAAGTTTTTATATCTTTTGATGGAAACAAGCTACGACAAAATACAGTATTTACTTAATATCTCTCGAACAACAGGCCCGAGACAAATGTTAACACGCATCTCGCACGATAAACGAACATGTGTTCGTACATTTAGCTCTTATAAATGTGCAGATTATCTCGAATAGAATAACGCTTCTTTCTCGCGACCGATGCATGAAGACGACGTCGACTGGTTTTCTCTTCTTAGTTTTTCATAGTGAATCTTTGTAAGCTTCTCGACCACCGCAAACGAACAAACTTTCGGACCACGTTCGACAGTTTCTTCTATTATCTTCTGTTTTTCTCTACCTTGGCACCAACTCCTCTGAGTTGTCTCAAATTTTTAAAAAGGAGACAAATGAGTTTAAAAATATTGAAATAAAACAAGACGCAATTTAAATTACATTTAGTATTTTTGCAACGAAAAGACGATATCTTAATATAATCTTTTAAAGCGACATACGCATGTATTTTAGTTTTTCTTAGAGCAAATGTTTCCATTAAAATTAATCTCATTATATTCTTTTTCGGCTTTTGTTACGTCAAATTAAGTGTGTCTTCTAGAAATTATTTTTCGTTCATTCTGTACGTTTTATCTATGAAAATCGGAATATCTGCAAGAAAAATTGATGGGCACTATAGATACGGTTAGAAATAAGAAACAAATTTACTGAGCGAGCGTGAAGAGACAAAGATATATTTTCTCGACGTGACCTATAAAGCCTTTCTCGAAGTAACGCTCGAAAGTTATCATTCGAAGTCACCATGTAACTTTATATGGTGGTTATAATGGCAAGAAATGTAATTGTAAAGCTTGTCCTAAGTGCGCGGAGCCCTGCCTGCCTGGAAACGAGGTGGAATGCGACGACTTATTGCAGGCGGGCCGTTAACTTTTTCCACGTACTCGGCGTGGTTGGTAAACGTGGCTAAGCTGGATTGCTGTATCTCCTGTCTACGCCGCTTTACTTTCCCTGCCGGGTTTTACTCGCGGAATTATTATCACAGTAGACGAGATATACCGGAGCGGTTATTCAGCCCGAAGCGTGACGTTTTTACGGCCGTGGAAAGCGCTCTCGTAATCGCGCGGATGCATATACTGATATATTACGATACACTCTCAAAAATAGAGTGAATTTTTTCGACGACAAGAGAAGAACGATTTTGACAAAACCATCGATCGTTTATACTTATATGTAGTTTTGGGGAGCTGCGAATTTCACGGCAAATCATTGGAAGTTCAGTGGAGGAAGAGAGCTGTTCTATTTAACACCTGGGGATTCGCGTCGCTTAAGCTAATCGAATTAGCATCTTGCATGCCCGAGAGATTCGCCGAAGTATTTATTAGGCGACTGAGAACAAGCACGGATTATTCGTTGCTGTAATCGAAGGATGTGATACGGTACCTTCGAAAATTGCGATATTGAGTTATGGATAACTTGCTATTCCTCATTCAGTGGAAACTCAATATGAAACTCTCAATAACAACATTATGCGCCCATCTACACGTAGCTTTTTGCAACAGGACATTGTTTGCGAGTAAAAATTTTATGGACTAATTTCTATGATTGAAACTTTTGAAAAGAAATTCCATGTAACGTGTAACAAAATGAAGTTAGTAGCAGTATTTAATTTATTTTTTATCTTCTCTTTGTTACGTTTACAAGTTTCCAATCAAGATACATTTTTCTCTGTGCGAAAAAAAAAACAATTTACACGTCGATTCTCTGCAATATTTGAAGCCGTATTTAAATATATCGTTGTTTATCTTTTCAGCCGACAAAGCTCAACGTCTACAAGAACGATGCCGAAAGCTGGGACTACACAACGCCGACACTGGGTGAGTCTATCTCTCCTTTTTTCTTTCATCTCCCTCAGTTCTTTTTTTATTTCCTTCTATTGGTGTTATGTACGTGTAACTTCATAACACATCATTCCCCTCGCGTCCCTCGACATGCGTTTCAGCAATCGACAGCATGAAAGTGCAGAATCGGACAAGTCTGCTTTTTTGAACGTCACTAATACTTTTTAATATCAATCAACATAGTTTTAAATCTTTAAATTTTTAATCATCAAATGTTTTCAAATCTCAATTTTATGTATATCATTAACATATTTAAAATATGATTTTCTGAAGGAAATTTAATTCAGCTGTGTTGATGACGTATTGCTTAATTGTAGAAACGATATCTAGTGATTGATCAAGTTTTCATAAAACTTTATGCAAATACGATTTAACTTTGAAAATACTGGATTTTTGCAACAAACGATAAACTGCATTTATTGAATATAATAAAATTATTCATCGAAGAAGATAAGCTTGTTCGATTCTTGCATCCAAGTCGTCAATTTGATCGCATTCTCCAGAGAGGAACGGTGTTCAACTGATTTCTTCCTGCAGAATTCGATTTAATTAGCGACGGCCATTACGTACGTGCGAAACGCACGGAGGATCGTTCCCTACGCCGATTGTGTTGCGATTTCTCCCCTTTTTTTAGTTCATCATTTGTGCCGCTTCTGTGCCTCGTTGCACATAATGGGGAAAGCTTAATTGGATCAAACAGTATCTAGACGCAAAAAGGCTTCGCCCGCCGGCTTTGCTCGCAAGCTTCGAAGAAAACATTTTTTCTTTCGAATATTTTATTTGCCTAAAGAGAATATTAAGTGAAAATCTGCATTTCTGTCGTTCATTGAACAATTTAATGATTATAGATAACGTTTCTAAATTTTAAATTTTTATATTATTTAATTACTAGTTTTAATCCCTTCTTGACGTTTTCAATTCTAGACTAGTTTTAATTTTTCTTAATCATAATTGCTCGTTCGTTTGACCTTTCTACCACTTAAAAAAATTTCTTTATAAATATTCAATGTTAAACAACTTTCTGTATATCTGCGTGAAAAGTGATGGTTAAAAAAAAAGCTTGCAAAGTACATTTGGGAATCCATTGCAATCCGGTTTTTGAAATGAGAGCGTTTCCGATCGATTCGGAAACGCCGCGACAATGCGATGGGAACGATCCTCAAGCTTAAAAATCGCTCGACCGTCATACGCATGAATTCGTCGCGGACATTCACATATCACAGAATCCGAATAGATCTATCATTCACTCTGAAATACGAGGCGACGAGAGAGCAGGAATATGAAAGTGCGTGATAATTTGGACCACCCGACGAAACGTATAAATATTCCGAAGCGGCAAATTATATGCAAATGCATCGTAATAAATCCATATTCAAAATACATCTCGTTACAAGGGTATTGAATGAATTTTACGCGGCAAAACAGCGATGCACCATCGCGAATATCAACCCGGCTGGCAACACATTTCTCGAATTACAGCTCCGTATGCGGACTGCGTTAATATATTACGCTGAATAAAATGCAAAATGCATTTGTAGCGAAGTAATTATATCTTACTTTGACATTTAACGCTTTTCACGTGCAACGTGATAGTTTAACTCGTTTTGTATTACTTATACCTTATTATCCATAATGGGCTTTCTACAATAAAGCCATTACCTATGTTATAAGCCGTAAGAAATTGACCAATCATAGTTGATTATTCTTCTCACATTCAACTGTGATTGGATCAATTTCTTACGGCTTAGAACTTAAAGCCTAGGTAATGGCCTAATGGCTCATTGTAGAAAGCTTATATAAAATTAATCCTATATTATCCCCCCATTTCAATAACACACGGCTTTGCGAAAAAGTATATGGAACAAAAAGCGAATTGAAGTTGGGAACCCACGCTTAACAAATTATTCTTGTGAATCACGGTTCACTGACCAACGACTAAATCGCTCGCCCGAGGGCGCGAATGTGCGAGAGCAGAGCGCGGCCTTCGCATTGCAAAAGTGTAGCCGTTTAGCAGCTCAACGCCGCTTGGTTATGACGCGTAAATTATTTCGAGTTATCTTACGACATTAATTACCGCGTTTCTTTCTACCGCCGCTAATGAAGATTACCAACGCCACGTGGCAATCCTCGCCTCGAAGTATTAGCGCCGAGATAATCGCCCTTCGCGTCGAGGTGTTACGGTTTTGTCGCGCGAATTGAAGCGTCAAATAACAATTATACAAAGACAATTTAGACGCGAGTTTATTTTCGCAAGTAGATACCGGAAAAATGAAAAATCCTCCACTGAAATTATAGCTGGAAACAAGATTAACAAAGGAGCGACCTTCCGGTATTGTAGTAATATATATTAATCCTTTCTTAAGAAAAACGCATTAAATATTTGAGTTTTGTTGTCATAATAGACATTGGAACAGTATTTGAATAACCGTTAATTTTATATATTTGTAATTAATAAAAAAGAATTTTTTATTAAAAATCCGTCTAACGAAATTAAGCTACTTACATGCATTTTAAGTATACGAGTAATTCCTGTTTGAGTTAATAATCTCATTTTTTTTATCTTGAAAGATAAGAGGCTTAAGTCATGTATCATTTAGATTGGTATTCATAGTCTGTTCTTATTTCAAGATCGTTTTAAGTAATATCTTAAGATACGAGTCTGTGTGTTAGGTTTATGACAATCTTTATGACGATCTTAAATATAAGAACCGCCTATGAATACCAGCCTGTATATTGCAACGTATGCATTTTAGGTTCAGTGTTAAGTTCACAGAGTAATGTAGTTATAACTTGATGTATTATAGTAATGCCCTGAAACACGCGAAGAAAATTACTCGCGCGAATTCAAAAGTTAGCTAACGCGTAAACGCGCGTAAGACTCCCCGTATTGCTGTAATTAGCGGAAAGCAATTGCCGGAATATCGCGTGCCAGGTACAAACCTTACAAACAGAATTTCAGTCGAAACGACAATCGAGCAGGGCACTCGAGGATTTCGCCCCAATTACGACACAGGCTTGACGTTCTGTCATCAGCAAACGCCATCGACGGCGTGGCCTTTCGACTGCACGAAATCTCCGAGTCCTTAGAGATGGATTTCCGCACTAATTGACGTCCTTTCCGGACATAACGACGAAATTCGCTCGCTAAGAACTTGTCCTATAAGATACAAGTATCTTCATTATATTGGCCACGCTCTTCGCAGTCGTTCTCTCTTATGGGATTCATCTTCCGGATTGTCATTTCCATTTAAAACTAAATTAAAGTTAGGAATAAATCGTGAGTACATCTAGAATTATTATTTAGAAAAAAAAAAGATCGCATATTGGGAAAGTTATGTAATGATACTGAAATTTCACTGATTTACGTATTTTTTTCAAACAATGATTTTTTTTAATTTGATCCAAAAAATTATATTTTAGATTCAATAATCCAATTTCCCAATTTGAATTATTTTTGTGCATGTAAAATTATGTAAAATAATTGTTTGCAGAATATATACGCTCTTTTTAATTTGTTATAGTGTAAAATTAATTAAATTCCATTTTAAATATTTTTTATCAAAAAGTTATAATTTTTTTTTATTCACGTTATTGGCATGTCATTGTGTTATCAAGTTTTAGAAATTCGTAAAATTCAGACCACAAAACGTATAAAAGCTCAAACAAATGCAATATATCCATCCGCGTGACTAGATAAAACAATATCGGAACTATATTGATAGATTGTATCAATTTCTGGATAGTGGCTGTCTTGTTATCCCTGGAAGGAACTCGATTACGAAATCCCCTCCGGGATCCGCGTCGACAAACCCGTCTGCCGAACTAATTGCATCGGAGATAGGTCAGGTCGATTGCTATACTTCTAACCTTTCCAGCCTTGCATCCGCATCTCACGGATGAAACTTTCATTAGGTCTAGAGGCGATATCGCGCGGTTTCAACCGCAGCCTGCATTTCCGCGAAGGAGAAACGGCCGCGCCGTTTTTGCACATTCGAGATAGTGGGCATTGCATATCGATCCAAACGCCACCGCCAGTCGAGCCGCTTACCGTGAAAGTGGCGTAAATCAAATCCCGTGAAGGGTAATCAATTTAAACCAGTCATCAATAAGAACATAAGCTATTTAGTATGTATTTTAAAATAGGCAGTAGATTGCTTAGGTGTTCAGAACTTGAACTTCAGCTTCTAAATGAAGCATGTAAATGGGTGAAAGAGTAATATCGTATTCTTGCCGACGTAGTATAGTCGTTGTTTAAATTGTTAGCTCCCAATAAAACGAATGGAGCAACGAGCACGATCACGTTGCCGTAAACGTCAACCGAAACCCAAAATAAACCCGGCTTGCTTCACTTTTGTATTTTAATCAAATGTACGTGAGAGAGTGGCATTGTGCAACAACGGCGCGCCTCCATCCTTGCGAATCTCCGGGCGATTAAGATCCGCGATTAATCTGCTGCCTCTGTCGTCCGTTCAATTATACCTGCAGAAATAACGTTCGGCCGGACGCGATTAATCCCCCTCCCGATCGCGTTACCCTCAATTTTCTGTCACCGTCGATCCGGTATTCCGATTTGGCAACGGTAACGACGACAACAGACCGTCCTCGACAAACCGTCATTGGCTTCACCGTTCGTTTCCCCGTTCTCTGTGCGTATAAATGTCGCGCACAAAGGATGTCATCAACGTCGACGACGGCGAACAAAGCCAAGTTTGTTTCGAGAAAGTGGGCAGGCCGATGTGATTTTATTATACCCGCGCGTGAGGCATCTATCTGAAGCAGCATGATCAAATAAAACGAGTAACATTGTCACGATCGGTAAGACTCCATCCGCCTTTATCACGAGGATTGAAACTTCCAACGTTTAACGGAGAAATGAAAGCAAAAATAAAAATGGGAATCCTGAGCAAGCAAGTCTACATAGAAAAAAGTACTTGGTTGTCGTAATCAAAATTTGGTAAACCCAACCAAATAATTAGCTTAAAATAGGTTCAACCAAATATTTGGTTACTCCAACCAAAAAATTTAGTTCTTACTGTTTTGTTACTGCAATCAAAATATTTTTCTTCCTGTAAATAAAAACATATTTGTGGCAATAATATTTTAGTACAGTCATACTTATTCTAAATTACAATTTCCAGTACACTGACAAAAATTTGATATGAATAATAACTTATTTGGTTGATATGTAATTTATGAAATTCTTTTTCATTTATTATGTACTTATTATATATTATAAACTATACTTAACAAAATTATATTTAAGAAAACTTATAACTTAATGTATTCGCAAATTAGAATATATATACAAAAAAGCTATAAGAATATTTAAAATTTTATTATTAAAATTCATTACATTAAAGTAAAAAACTCTATTATACATTAACTTATATAGAGATTATATATTAATGTAATTGAGATAATATAACTACAAACATGTTACAAAATGCATTTATCTAATAATAGCAAACGGTTTTTTTTTACTAAAATAAATTTTAAATTGATGTTAAAGAAATTAAGCAAATAATTTACGCTAACCTAAACGAATTCGTGAATTTTGTTCTCTCTACAATAAATTTGGTTGACACAAACAAAAAATATACTGCCAACCATAATGCATCTACCAAATATTTTGGTTGCAGTTAAAAAAATAATTTTTTCTATGTAAATAAATTTACTTTAATGAATGCGTGTACTTATTTTTCGAAATCCTCGCTCGTTGAATAAATCTTATCTTTTTAACTTGAACTCTGCGACAGATTCTCAAGAGAGTCACGTGTCCCTCTCTTTCCTCAGAAAGTTACAAGCACGCAAATGAAGGTATATACTACTTGCTGAGAAGCATCTGCGCTTGACGAGGAACGTCTTGCTTTGTCATCCTAATGCATTCATTCATAAGAAATTTACGAACTTTTTAATGCATCTCGTTTACTGTATCTATAAAGTGGTTCATGTTACTTTTCTTCGAACAAAAGTTCTTTTCTTCTCTCGTAGTTGCCGAAGAGAAGAAAAATTGAATTATGTTACTTATCGATATTTTCGTGATTACTGAATTCTCCTTGTCGTAATTAAAAGTTATACGTGTATTTTCTTTTGAAATGCGTCAATAATATTTTAAGCATAACGGAAGGAGTGCAAACGTATTAAATTGGTTTTTTTTTTGTATCTCTTGACAATATTAAATAATTAAAATATTATATACACATTAAAATATTATATTCATCATGTACCTACAATTATATACTGCGTTAAATATGACGATGAAATATTCGCCACGAAACATTATAATACATGATATTATCATCATCTTCGAGTGATTGATTTCAACAAAGCTGGCACCAATATCCTCGGAGCTGCAGACTTGCTTATTACAACTAGAATAAATTTCTATGTATTTATTATTTCGGGCACATATTACACGTGATAAAGTTTATATTGTGAAATTGTGCCAACTCTATAAATTTCCAGAGTAATTACTTCGCACACAGGATGACGTTAGCAGACATTTCTGTATACTAATAGCTTTCTCGCGCATTACAGCCTCCAAATTAACAAACTTTCACGCTAATTGTTTCTGATGCAACGGTGCGACATATACCATTCCGTATCATTGGACGAATTTTAGCAGTTAGTAAATCTAATAAATATTATTTTCGAGATAAAGTGTAATTGAAATAGAATTTCTTGAAAACTAAATTATTATAGTTTATAAATACTGCTAAGTTCTATATAATCATTTTTCAGTTTTATTATTAAGATTATTTAAAAAATATATATATATAGATATACATTACATACTTTGCATTAAAATTCTATTATTTTATTAAATAATTTTTTTAATACAATTATTCAACTTCCTAACTTTGCTAGTTAGTCGGAAATGGCAATACAAGTATTAAGTTATTTTCTCATATAAATCCGTAATACAAAAAAAAATAAATTACAGATGGATCTTGCTGGGGTTAACCTTGTCAGTAAAAAGAAAACCAAAATATCTCGAGGCAAGAAAGCCGATGTAGTCGTATCCATCGCATCCAAGTATAAATCTTTTGCCGGTGGAGAGATTTAAGTTTGTGACACGCCGCGAGGCTGTGCGAATGCTAGTTGCCCTGAATCCGAGAACGGAACTGGAATAAACTCAGCTCCGTGAAGCGTGGTGAAATAGAGACAAGGCGAAATGGATTGATCCTTTGCATAAAACTTTAAACTCCAATTCAGCGATTCCTTACTAACGGAACGGAAGCAAGTGTCCGCGACAAATGGCGCGAAAAATCGGGAAGGCTTGGTGTTATCGCGAGTTTAATGCTATTCCAGGATCTTTTCGATACTTCTGAAGAAAGATTTCTGTAATATCCAATTGTAAAGTGAAACGTCGGATTCAGTTATCGATTTATGCATGATGCATAATATTGAAATAAACGGCAATATTTTTGAATAATACTTTGAGAATAGGGGGAAAAATAAAATACAAAGTAGTATTATATTAGATGATATATATATAATATCACGACTGAAATGCTTATTTAGAAAAAATTTAAAATATTTTCATAGATTTTCACAATTAAAGGCAATAATGAAAATCGTTCATTATATCATAAGTTACATTACATGTGAAAACTAACTCATTTCACCAGAACTCAATATAATTAGTACGGAGTTCTTTCTTATAAGATTTATATGAAAAAGATCTTCCAAACGTCTTGACAGAATACTTCTAATAATTTAATAGAAATCTTGATCGCTCAGGATTGAGATTTTTTTGTTAGAGTATTGTCACAAAAGTAGAAATCAGAGAAATATCAGGGATATTGAAAACGGTCAAGCAAATCAGATAAAAGTCAAATTTTTACAAAATTTTCTGGAAAATTAAAATTCTTGGCTTTAAAGAAATTTAATATGCCTTCATCGTACCTACATAGTTTTGCAATACTACTTAACAACTAAATGCAAGCAGCAATATTAATAGTACTCTCTCTCTCTCTCTTTACATTGTTATATTAAATTGCTCTCTCAACAAAATATTTGACGATTTCCAAATCAGGACAAAAATACAAAAAAATTTCTAAATATTATTGAAAGTATCAAGGAAAATCATGAAATTTTATCTGGAAATCAGGAAAAAGTTATAGAATTTTAGAATGAGGAATTAATGGCAACCTGTTAAAGACGAACGGAAACGGAATGAGTACCGCTGCTGCAAAACTGTACGTTTCCATATTGCGCGTGAGGAAGGAGTATGGTCCGCGATCAGGAATGTCGAGAGCAAGAAGGTCAATCGCCGCTCGAGCTGACGAAACGGTGCGTTGATCTCATCGCGATCGCGACTCATCGGAGTGCAACGAGATATGCGGCATACGCGTTATGAATCGACCGTCCGCGCCTCTTGAAACGCGCCGAGTATCAGAGCACGAAATACCTGTATCGCGAAGCGCACAAGTCACAAATGCAGAGTATCAGTATGCACATCTGTATGCATCCCGTTGAAGATTTATGAGTTCGCTGATGCTTATAAGAGACGAACATGTACCTATTAACGAGCAAAGTGTCGTCGAGGCTGTAGAATCTCCTTCTGCGAAACATTTTGAGTACTACCGATCGACATTTACTTCGGGGATCGTTTAAGCACGACACGATATTAAACGATCGTTCAAGAGATCGCACATGCTGCCGCTTATCGTTTCTCGAATTGCACAAGCGATTTCATATTAAGAGAAGTTATGGCATATATAACTCTGTTCCAGTACGAAATGTAATGAATTTCACTTACGATAGATACAATGTTGCAATTGCAAATGCTGAACAAATTACCGAATTAAGTTAATATTATCGTAAGTTTTAAAACTAGAAAATTAATGTGCTAAGATAATCTAATTAATTTAATAGTTCACTTTTTAGAAGATTTTACCTTTTTTTAGAAAGTTTACATTTATGAACATTACTCATTTGCGCGCAAGGAGTCTAATTAATTTCACTTACGATAGATTCAATTTTGCAACTGTAAGTGCTGAATAAACTAGCGAATTCATTAGCTTTGAACCTGTTAACAGTTTCAAAGCCAGAAAACTAATTTAGATTTGCTAAGATAATTTAATTGCTTACCAAATTGCACAAGCAATATAATTTATTATCAATTCCTGAATTTTATTTCATAAATATTTCAATATTATCGTTAGAGAACTGACATACATTTATGAAGATAATGATATTAATTTAATGTCATTATCAAATGATGATTCCACGAATTGTTTAAATAATTTGTTATGCAACAAGCTTTGTGTTACTAACGATCCTTTACCGAGATTAAATACTTACTGAAAATTTTATATAGTACAATTTTATACACATAAGTACATACGTACACATTGCTCTCTTGTTAGATTTTAATGATTATATTTTGAAGTTGTTTATTATATGAACGGGAT
Source organism: Mycetomoellerius zeteki (assembly GCF_001594055.1). NCBI lineage: Eukaryota > Metazoa > Arthropoda > Insecta > Hymenoptera > Formicidae > Mycetomoellerius > Mycetomoellerius zeteki. The sequence continues at coordinate 1,657,647 of NW_017257632.1, forward strand.
AATATATCCAGATAAATAATGCAATTTGCTAGATAATATGGCTTGTGCTATCCACATTGGATAATTTTAGGTACCACTCTCTTTATTTCATGTGTTTTGTAACGAATTCCACCGCGTTAATTAAATGACTAGCTTGAAATTAAACATGACAGAATTAATATCTTCGTATAACGCGCTGTGCTATAATTGCTGTGAGTACTAGTCTCGTGACAACTGAAATAAATCATCGTCACGGTAGCTTGGCGAAAGTCATTATGCTCTATGATTACTATGAACGCTTAAAGAAAATAAACCCTTCGGCTATAGGAGCGACATTACCGTTTTATTGAACGGCGAATAAGACGAGGAGCTTGTTTGCTTTGAAAGCAAACGTTGGTAGCTATCACGTCGAAAATAATCATGTTCAAGGCTCAGCCAGTTATGCCTTCTGATCAAAAACTACACTACGTTTCTGAGCAAGTCACATTTGATTATCTGACAAATCTATATTTTGATTTATTCAATTTCGTCATTTATTACCTCATTATAAAATTTTGATTATATGATGATTTCTGCGCAGTTTAGAGACGAAAGGTCTACTAACCATATAAAAAAGCTTCATTATGTATAAAAGGAAAAAAAATCAATAGTAGATACTTTTATAGTGAAAAAAAAACAAGAAAAAAAGATTAATCCTCCAACTCTGCCAGCGAGCTGTCTGGCAATCATTCTTATGGGTCAATTCTTTTTTATGCTTAGCATTTATGACAGCAAGTCAATTTTTGTAGTTCGCTCTTCTTGGATCTAGTGTAACGAGATCAACTGGAGACGCGTCGTGTCAACGATCGACGGGTTGTCGACCCCGGATCTGATCTCATTCTCGCTTCGATCCTGAACGCATCGCGAACGCTGACGGATCCATTTGTCCAAGATGAAGCAGGTCGTGGCGTCGCGTGCGCACAATGAGACTGGTATTTCCGTACGAGCGTTGGCCTTCCAATAAAAGACACCGTCACTTCGAATTAGAACTCCCGGAGTAGTGCACTGCGACTTCACGGTAAATTTACAGCAGTGTGCCCAATCAGTCACGGCTACCCTGTCCACGCGCTCGAGATGAACACAACAAACTTTTTTTATCTATATGGAAATTCAAAGGTCAATACGAGTCTACGAGCGTGATAACACACTTATATATTTGTTTGAATTCATACATTCGTATCTTTCCGTTGATACTAGTTTTAACTTTAATAGGATCTCTTTTTCAAAAAGTTCATGTTAATTCGATTTTGTCTAATTTTTATATACACAAGCTAATTATTGTTATTTCTTTTTTCTTTATTTTATTCGTTTCGTTTATTATTACTTCTCAAAATTATACGCATCAGAACGCAATCATTTGAGATAAATTAAAAAGTTACTGTCGCGAAACGAAATTATCGAATTAATATAGATGCTACTTTGTTTTATGACGTTGCTAGGATTGCGCTAGATACATTGTATTGTATTATGCTTTGTGTTCGTATATTTGTCTAGAAAGTGTCTAGAAGTCGGTGTTACAATTTTAGATGAACCAGATTGTTCTCAATTTCTAATTCTCTATTATGTATATGCAGAGATAAAATTAGCTGACGTACCGCTTTAATTTTTCTTAATTCTACCTAAACTAATTTTTCCGCGGTAATTTAATAAAGTAAGCGTAATCTACAAAGGATGAGATAGAGAAGTTGCCGTTGAGATATGTACAAAAGTAGTTTTGGTATCTCTGTACCGAGGAAATTAACTGCCAGTGGCCTGTCACATACACACACACACACACACACATACACACAATGTTATAGATTAAAGTAAACTAAATATATACTCTACTCTATTCGGCGCGGAATGAGGAAGACACAGCGTGTTATGGTAAGACAAATCGCCGAGGAGTTCCTGATTCCGATCAAGATCGGCGACCGAACGAGAGAGTGACTAACGAGTCCGACTGAAAGTTTAGACGCGTACTAACACCTCCCATTCGAGTTTGAATTTGTTGCTTGTTCGGCCGACGTCACGGTATATCTCCGTCAGACCGTCCAGTCAGTCAGATTCTTTATTTGCTTTTCGCAAAGGGAAGATAAAAGGGACAAGATTCGAACGAGGTGGCGAAATAAAAGATGATCCTGAATGACACTGTGACAGTCCAAATCCTATTCTGAGCTTGTCACTCTCAAAGCGTATTATGTACTTCCGTCACTCACATTTCCACTACTAAATCTTTACATCTTACTTTAAATCACTAGAATTTTATTGGTTGACATCTCAAAATTATCGGTACTTTAAAAGCTAAAAAGAATTAATATTCATGTTTTATACGGTAAAAGTTAAAAGCAGCACGTGGTTTTATACAGCAAAAGGTTTTATTTCTTTTCTGATTAAACAAATCCCTGATTTAGTTTATATTTATTTAAACCGTGTATACATCACGTTATATTTATTTAAAAGGTGCGTGCAAACCATTTCGTGTTGCTTTCGCTAACAGTACATATTGATTAAAATAGAACAACTAAGTATAATATAATACTATTACAATAGTATTCGTCAGTTAACAAATAATCTTAATTTTGCTTTTAATAAAAATTAAGGACTCATCCTCTTATAAATTAGATTTTATAATTTATAAAATTAATATTATTTAAGTTTCGTTTTTTTAAATTAAGATTTTGTCAAAGATTTTTATCTCCCCATTAATTTTGGCGACATTTCTGCTTCGGAAAGAGTACCCTATAACTTTTTCAATATATTCGTACTGCTGCATCCGCAATCAAACATATAACGGCGACATTCCTTGCGAGTGTCGACCGAAAGTTCTTGCCGTCATTCATAGCTGTTCGCCGTCAAAATCTGGTCGGTATCCCAACGCAAGAAATCCTAAACTGGAGGATAGCATTATGGCGCGATGTGACCACATTCCACAGTAGTTCGTGCAATGTGTCACTTCACCGGCCACTGCCGCCATTTCAACTTGGCAAGTGCGGATTCGATCTTCGGCCAACCTACCGGAGAGGAATCCGGTCTCTTTCCTCGTCAACAACCCCACGCGATGCCCACGCGTTTCTTGCGCCGGCCCGCCAAAGTTTCAAGCAAATTAGCAATTTGCCAGCAACAGACTCCACCCTGATCCCGGTGCGACGATTGGCGGCTCGAACGACAACCACCTCGTGGTCGAAAATTACGGACCGCCTCTGTTCATCGTCCCATGTACATCACGTTATATATACAAAGTGTCCCTGAGCAATCACATCTTCCTTTGGCAACCTAGGGACACTGTTATATACGTGTCGTTATATAGATTCGTGCGTGGTTGGCCTGGAACTCTGATCAACTCAGAAATCAAAAACGTAGGAAGAAATTTCGTTTTCTCGTTCAAAACTTCCATTATCATCATAAAATTCTTTAAACGCGTATCAAAACTTCCCGACTTACTGATAGAACGAAAGAAATATGACTCGATAATTTTATCACAGTTGACGTTAAGTCATATGACGAAATACTCTGCGATTTACAAAACGCGGCTCTTAAAATCGTCGCATATCTTAAAATCATCAAATTGACCTTCAAAACTGTAAAATATTTAAGATACCGGGATTCTTATTCTATAATTCTTAACGACAGCATCAATATCGTTACATTGATGTTGCGCATATTTTATGTACATGGTAAAAAAGCTGCGCAATGACAATATAATACAGACACTGTCATAAATAGTTACAGAATAGGAACAAAAAAGACAATATATTTTACTATGGAAAAATATGAGACAAAAGTTTTGTAATAATTGTTATAGTTTACACTTTTTTTGTGAAATATTTTCCAGAATATTAGAAACCATGTACACGGAATTTAACGTAATGTAATTCTTACTGACAGTTAGTTACCTCTGGAAGCATCTGTCAGATCAAGAATGAAATCGCAACAGTTCTCACTAATCTAGCCCTTCATTACAACGAGCCGTTATCAGCTTTACTACAATGGCAGTGCACATAATTACAATTTCGCTATAGAAGCAGCGCCGCAATCGTGAAAGACGTCAGATTTACTATAGCACTTTACCGTTAATGTAACTACGCAGCTCGCTCTTGCGATAAACTGTAAAACGCAATATTATAAACGCAAATGGATAAAGAATACATACAGTAGTCTCATATAGGAAGAGTTACGTGCCAGCAGAAATTGTACTTTTTTATGTCTCGCGAAATCTCATCCGGTAAAATATATTTCTCTCTCTACGGGATTTTTACCTTTATCCATTTATCGCCGTTTTTGTTGAGGAAAGATTTAAAATGCTGTTTCCTGGTTAATATATATTACTGCAGCAATCAAGTTAATGAAGAGTTTTTTATCAATATAGTTTTTTATTATTATTCTTTTTTATCAATGTTATATTATCAAAATTATAAATCTGAAAATATTATCAAGAGTTATTTAACTCTAATTTATATTGTTTTTTTCTTCAAGCTAACTTTAACATTATCTTTATATTCTTAAAAAAATCTTGTATCGACAAAACTAAATATCTTTGTAAGTTTGTCATTCAATTTTTACATTAAAAAAAATGAATTCCGGATTCATTAAAGAATTTCTTTAGTCTAAAAAAAGGAGGCTGAACTAGGGATATTATATTTTCCGCAATTGGATCGTTTAGAGCACCTGACTTGCGTTTACGCTCCTATATTATCATCTACATCAACCATAATGCTCAATTACTGCATGGTTGCCTTCATGAAGCTGATATCGGCGCTCACCAGGCAGGCAAATCGTATGTACGCAGTTTTCGTGGTAATTGCGTGGGGGCTTTAGCACGAGAAAAAGATAATATCCAGAAAAAAACAACAATATAATTAATTGCTATAATTGAAAAATCTAAGTAGCAAATAGACTAAATCCTTACAAAATATTTTTCTTCTAACACAAGTCGAGATTTTATAGTTTAGCGTGAATCTCTGGGTAGAAACTGTGGACAATCCTTATTTTTTTAATTTTAGAACCGTAAATAAAGCATAAAAGCGGAAGAAGTCAGAAAAAAGCTCATAAATTATATCAACGAAATAACAATAAATTTGGATTGTCCTTTTTATTTTTATAAAATTTTATCAAATTTTATATTTAAATCTTACCTAATAATGATTTTTATGAGTTTTATACATTTATGCGTTTATACATTTATATGGTACATACATATATTATACATATTACACATACATTATACATTATTATACATATTATACATTATTATACATTTATACGTCTTTACGCTTTTGAATCATTACTCCGTCTTGAAACGCAGTTTTTGTATCAAAGCTGAAAATACAATATTACATTATTAAATTGATAATTACATATTTAAAATTACTGATGCTAATAAGCTTGTAAACATATAAGAAAATTTTATTTATCTTGCGAGTGTTTAAAAATATTTAATTTTTTATAAAGACACTGTACATTTGGTCGTACACGCTTAGCTGTTATATATAGAATACTATCTTGACGTCACCTACTAGTAATTAAGAGTTCCTTAGAGCGTGTCTGTATCATAATGATTATTACCACAGTCGTTTTTATTCATTTTTATCAGATATAGTTTGATAATTCGGCTCTTAAGACACGGAGATACATACTCTTAAATCTTAATTATCCGTAGGATGGAGTTCGAGTTAATTTCGAAAGTGCGAAACCGCGGGGGTGAACCCGAATCGTGTCGATCAGTGGTATCGCCAAGAGTTCCATGGCGTGCCGGAAGTTCTCCTCCGATGGCAACCAGACGCTTCCAATTACCGGCTTCGATAGCGTCAAACGCTCACACTTTTGCTCGCGGCTTCTCATTCCATGAAAGTGCCTGGCAGTGCAGATGCCATTTCGTTCTACCGTATCGTAATTTCCGTGTTGTACCTGTACGCGTGAAGCGAACCAACGCGTTCTCTCTGTTCTCGCATAGCTCATTTATAAGAGACGACGAATAGGAACCGACGATGATAGTCCGGGATAGACGGTGCTTCTTTCAACCTGAGCATTAAATTGCCGAGGAGCGCAAAAATGAGAGGATTACCGGACGACGTAACAAGTTTAATCCTTAATTATTATGGCAAAAAAGCGGGGAATATATAAATATAAATTTTAAACCCGTTTAATTTAGATCTACTTAATAGTAATTAATATTGAAGGATTCCCATTTATATAATAATTAAAATCATTTTTAAATAAATTAAAATTAAAATGATTAAATAAAATAAAATTAAAATTAAATAAATACAGTAATCAAATTATATATATCGGTGTATAATTTATTCAAGAAATATTCTCGCGCGAGGAAAAGCTGCGCTTTAACTACATCGAAATGATACGATAAATGTCATGAAGTATGCGAGATGGAAAGGCAGGGAAGTTCACTTTTGCATTTCCTTTCGTTTTGTTCGAACAATAAAACGAGGTCAGCATCACACCTACACAGCCATTTCCGTGGAATATCATTCGCACGGGTCAGACATTTCGTTTCGCCATGCATCACACGCGTTACCCTTCCGTATCGTTCGTTGAGGGAAAATAAATTGGGCGATATCAAACGATCCGGCAATTTTCTAATTAAAATCGCACGACAGAGAGAGAAAGAGAGTGAGGGAGAGATAGGCCGCGACTCGATTGTGACTGTAATATTTAGTGGATATCGTCAAACGTCGTTCTTAGTCACAGTTGTGAAAGGCGTCCATAAATTCATAGTTTCGGAAAACCACCTGCAGGTCGGCCGTACATCACGTCCACCATTCTCATGCATTACCCACGGGGGAGAGATAAATTGCCGGAAAATAAAACTTTAGCCTCCCCCCTCCTCCCTTTAGGACTCATGATTTTAATTAAACTCCGCTCCAATGAATAATTATTAAAATAAGTCCGCGATTAGGTATTCTGCGCTATAAAGAAGAGAGAATATGGAATTCTCTTCGATGTGATTTTGATGTGGAATTATTGAGATAAATATTAGGTTAATAAGCTGAAATGTCAAAATGATTAATTAAAGATTACCTAATTACATTGAAAAAAAAATCTTTTTTTTACGTTGAAAAAAAGAAGGTTTTATAGTATTTGAAAATTTGATCAGACATATAAATAATTACGTTAGTTTATTAAAATAATTCTATTGGTCGCACAAACTGGTTATTAGAATTTTTAAATCTATGTGTTTTACCTTTAATTATCATTGTACGTCATTCATAATTACTTTGAGATCGATATCTAATTAAATTTTTAAATATTTCAACAGTTTTTTTCCATATAAAGCGGTATGTATAGGCATACATTTGATGCCTATTTTCTAATTTTTGCTAACAAGTTGTAAGTTCATCTTCAGTCAAAGTGTTATATCTTCAACATAAATTTTCAGAAACAGTAGATACTCTCTATTCCACTTTCGACGTAAATAACTCTATTTGAAAGCCAATTCAAATGTTCTCTCTCTCTCTCTCTCTCTCTCTCTCTCTCTCTCTCTCTCTCTCTCTCTTTGAAAACTTCAATTTTATTGAAATGATATAATTGCATGGGTTCTACATATAAATAAAGGATGAAAAAAAAGATTAAAGAACTGCGGGGATTTTATAAATCTAAAATCTGTCCATTATAAATCCACCTTGCTTTAAGATTTACTGCATTAATTCTGGTCGTCCAGAGAAATTGCATTTTGAAATTTCTGAATAATTTCACGACGAAAAACAGTATCATTTACAGTTACCTCAAGAAATGCAACTACGTTCGAATCAAATATTCGCTGTAATATTAGATCGCGGACGAAAACGCAATTTTAGGTTGCACGCAGAAATGCAGTTTTACATCTTGTAGTACGGCAAAGGGAATGATTTAGTTCATGTTTTCAGACGTGGAGTTATAAATTTGCAGCATTTGATTATTGCAACGATTGTTTCTATTGTTAGATACTATTGTTCAAGTAAATATTTTGTTGCAAAATATAACTATTCCGCTGTAACATTTACACACGTGTATTAATTGCTCAAAGAGAGGAGATTCATTGAAAGAAAAAAAAGATAAAAAATGATTCTTTTTATATCCTCGTTATTTTTTATTCTCGTTTTATATTTTTGTTCTGGAAAATTTTATAAAATGTCTATGACATTTCATTTGGCCTGAATGAAATATTGCCTTTTATTTTTGAGAATATTTTATCATTTATCCGCAAATATAACCAGTGATTCTTTCTTCACGATCATCCACGTGACAAAAAAACATTCTGTACTTATCGAATATATGAAACAAAGGAAATTCAGATTTCATTTGACGTCGTATAATCACACATGACTAAAAGTTCGTTATTTTAAAAGTAACCAAAAGTCACTCTTTTCAGTCTTTTGCTAATGATTCATCTATCTCAGTTAACAATAAAAAGAAGAATGATAAAGATTTCAAACTGAACTTATTCGTATACAGAGAACGTAATAGATGTGATTCCTGTTGAAATCACTGGACCGGAAAGAATTAATTATAGTCGCCCCATCCTCTTACTTTGCGAGATTGCAAATGAATATTTGATTACTCCAGCAATTAGCATTCTCACTTCTCAGTGTTAGTTTTTTTTCAACGGTACAAAGAGTTCAGCAAATAAATTAGAGTCGCGATGCGACTGCCACAAATTTCGTATCGTAACAAAGCATTTACATCTTCATTGAGTTTGTTTTACATTGTTCTGTTAAATGATGAGAAGTATTTTAATTAAATTAATAATAAATTAAGCTAATGGAGGTTTCCCGACGTTTTAATAACAACAAATAAAAACCAAAGAGGCTGAAAATACGATTAAGTGAACGCGTGATAAATCTTTCATATATTTCAGCAATAATATGGAAATATTTGCATTTTGAGAAGTAATATTGATAAAGTAACAAATTAATATTTCCCTAATTTTTTATAATTAAATCGATATTTCCACATTTGCTGCATTCTCTGATTATTAGTCGTGTTACAATTGCGTAATCCCCAATTATCGCCCGTTATCTGTATAGCAATGTTATAGATAATTGTCTCGATAGGGATAACGCTCCAGAATGCCGTCGGTATATACGTGCGTGTACGCTATTAATGCGTAATATTAATTTATTGCCTTGAAGCTTAGTTTGCGAACGCTCTTCTAGTTTAATTCCCTCGCAACTCAAAGATTATCAAAGCAATTTATTGCATAAAGAAATTTTTATCCATAAAGCTGTTATTAAAATGTAATGCGAATATCCTATAATCCTGAATGTTTAAATATCTTTTATATTACATTACTTGTTTCTTTTTTTAATATTTTTTTTTTACTTTGATTATTTATATGATTGTTCGTATAGCATAGATATTGTACACAGTTTACAATATGTCGCTTTTATTTGGCGTTGTTACGCATTGTTAGTAGTTTTCTAATGCAACTTTCTACCTCCGGTGTACGCATATATGTACGTCGCTGGTGCATCGCAATAAATTACACGTTTCGCGTATCTTTATGATACTGTCATTGGTTCCAATTATACAAGTGAGCCCATTTTATCGAACCTCGACGTTTTATGACGCCCGTGCGGGTTTTACCGTCGCACCGAATGCATACAAACGCATTCATAACGAATAATAAACGTGCGGACTAAAGCACCGCTGAAAAAATACAGGACTCGAAAGTGATATTTCTCGTTGCGTTCCGGATAACGTTGCCACCCGCGTTCCGATAAATAAACTTGCACTCTGGGGATTCCCAAATTTTTTGTCCCTCGCGTTTCTTTTTGAAATCTTGATTTAGAAATCTTCACACGGCATATTCCATTTTGTTCAATAACTATTTCATATTATTTAAGATGACATTTATAATGTGCGGCCTAATTCAATCAAAATACGCGATTTGTGAAATAACTTATATTTCTCTATTTTTATACATTCGATTCAAATCGATGGTCATCTGATGATTTTATGTAAAATTTCGTAGAATTTAAGATTATTTTGAAGTGACTAAAGTAAAATAAAATAATATATAGGAAGAATTTTTTTTTCATTTTGATGTTGCCATTTAAAAAATATACTTACATGAAACAGATTAAATTTTCTGGTTCCATCTCCAAATATTCAGTGACCGAAGATATGAATAAAATAAACACAGTTTTCACAAAATTAAACCATTTTAGAGAATTCCTCTGTCAAAAATTGTTTGGTATCGCGCGTAAAAAAATCCGCAGTTTGCCCTAAAGCAAATAGTGACAGAACCAGAGTGTGCAATACGAATCATCAATCGTGTTCCGTCAGGGATTAATAGTGGAGTGAGATGGAAAATTTTTGTTGCAAGCAAATAGGAATATTCGTTTGAATCAAAGAGACATTGCCGCCTATATAAAATGACAACGGAATGGACTATTAGTCTGAGTAAAGAGCTGGATAAAGAATTATTTTGCGTTTGTGAGAAATTTAATATTTTGTAAATGTTTCTTAATCTGTTAAATTCTATTTGGCATACGCTATTCCACTTTGCCCTTTCGGTAACAGATAAAAAAATATCTATTTCAAGTTGATAGAAGAATAGAAATTTCCTTTTAAATCTCCTAATTAAATTAAGAGATTTTCCACTGAAATTAAGGATTAAATTTACTTGAAAATGGAATCTACGATTGTATAACGCGCAAATGTGTTGCCGCCGTGTGTGTCCAATAATATTCTAACTTGATATCGTCTCGTAAATGGAGCGCAAATGGAAGTTTACGGTGATTTCCCCGATTCGGTTTGACTGACACTCTAATTCAAATTCGACCCATATGCCTATCTTCCTCCTGTATCCTTTCGGTGTCCATTCATTCATAATGCAACAATATTACTTCGCATTATTGTAACGTTGCGACGCACTAAATTCCGCGCGAAACGCTTCGATCGGGTGGTCCGAATAGTAATGAGAGCGACCTCGGAAATACCGCACGTGCACGATTAATTTGTTACATTGCGGTCACTTCTATACGTACGAATTAACGGCTGACGGGCTGTATGGATCCTGCGTTTCCGACAGCTGCGTGTTTCCCGCAACGTCCGTTATTTCTCTCAACGGACGTTTACTTTAACGTTGTCCAACTGTAAACTCCGTGAGCCTTTTTATGGTCCGCGGCGTTTGTTAAGTAGACATCGATAAAAACCAAGAGTGCATTCGAGCCAATCACAATCGACTTTTGACGACAGTCGGTGGGTTTTTATCGAATTTACACTTCCCTAACGGCAAACCGCGCTTGCCGGACTGTCAACTTTTCCGCAATGTAACACACTAGTTTTTCGCTATAATGCGCAGCGCAGGATGGAAGTGATTTTGAAGAGCTGATTGAAACCTGGTCTACGTGTCAAACAATAAAATTGAGATAATGGACAGTAAAAAATTTACCATAATAATCGAATTATAGTAAATATCGAGCCATTATAGAAAAATCGATCTAAATTGATGAAGGCCGAATTGGATAATAATTTACAATCAGTTATTAATATCCTATTAATATCCTTATTATATATTCCGCGAATATATTTTTATCTCAGAAAGTTTTATTTCTTGATATTCAATAAATTTATTATAACATAATTAAAAATATTTCGATCATTATCTTGATTTTCCAGTGTTGATTATTTAGACCAGATTTATCGGAAGTTTCTAACACCGTAACGACTCAAGATACAAAATCATAATTCTACTTTAGCTTCCTCTAATATGCAGCTGAAGAGGATTACGCCGAGTTGTATCACATTAATGTCTCACAAATTCGAGAAAAGCGTTTTTATCCCAGCGACTTTATTATCTCAAGGCAGAATTATGATTTTGTGTATCGAGTCGCCGCTAGAGCTTCCATCAACTCTTCGATTTCCCAGCGTAATTCGATTGCGGCGTGCCGCAAACGCGCACGTTCGCGCGCGTGAAGTTCTCCAACATCGTTATATATGTACAGTGGTTCGCCGGTGAACTGCGTTTCACCGGCATTGAGACTCGTGCGAAATGTATACACAAGCAGTGCCTTTTGCCATCACGCCACAACACCGAGCGCCACAGCACGAGCCACAAAATCGATCTCGATCCCTCCGAGCGCTTAGAACTCCCGTAGTCACCGCAAGCAGACAAGCGCGAGACAACGAGATACAATATATCTTCTCCACATCGACATGCAAAGACACCGAGCAACAAAGACAACAACATACACCGAGAGATCGGAAATATATACACATACGTCGGAAAATATACATCTGTACTAATAATGGCTGAGCATGAAACGGTCATAATCGACAACTACACTTGGCCCAGCGAAAGTATGCACGCCACAATCAAATAATAACCATTCACATCCGGCTCGGATCGTGAATCAGTCTACATCGATACACTTACTACTATTATTACAACTACAACTACAACAACAATCACATCGAAACAACAGTCATCAGACAGAGAAGATTCACGCTAAGATTTCACCGCATTAACATCCTCATGCACCAAGATGCAGTCTAGCCGATTAATCGTCAAGACAGACACAACAGATCGATCCAATCAGTGAGATCGAGCGATTGTTCTCTCAGTTAAATTCCTTTGTGAGTTACATGATGCGTGAGTCTACCCGCGATTCGCCAGCTTGCGATTCAACAAAAATGCAATTTTTCTATCCAGCAAAATTCAGGAGCCAATCACATCTTTTTACTTTACATAATACAAAGTTATAATTCTAAATTGAATTGATAATAATAAAAATTTATGAAAGTTAATATAATAATATAGCTCAGAAAAGATGTAATACATATCTGTTTCTTGAATAGACAGAATTGAAAAGAGTGACATGTTTAATTTGGAAAAGAGATTGTGAAAAACAATCTTTTATTAACAATATTAGATTGTTGAAGAAACAACTGTACATAATAAACCACAATATTATTTTTGGCACGTAGATAAATAGGAATTTATTATTGAAGTATAATCTAAAAAAAAGCAATTTGAAGCAAATATATCTCCATTATTGTTTTCTCGTTCAAATCAAGTTATTTATTTTCCATATCTTCCATATTTCAAAATTTGTTTCGTTAAAATAGGATTTTGAAGATTAAGTTGCGTTTTACATAAAATTAGATTCACACGCGGCCGATTTTTATCGATTTCTGCACGCGATTGAGAGTACAAATGAATAATGAAGTTAGTGCCAAAATGGCCGATGAGCAAGAAAACATAATTTAGAGCCTTATGACATTAATAGCGCATAAAATATGCCAGAGCTAAGTCGCTTTGAGACGTCGATAAATTTCTTAAACATTTTTAAATGAATTATGTTTGTAATATCATCATTTAAAACGTTTTAGATTCATCAATTTTTTTATTGATAATTATTTCTTCCTGATATCGCCCGCATTTTTCGCCTTTTCGTGAAAGAAGTTAATTCGATCATTTTTAGTGTTCCGTGTTAGAAAGTCAGTTATGATGCAAATTAGCGTCTAATGTTAATTATCGCTTCTTTTTAACGCTCGCTTTTATCGTGGCTATCTGCGCACGTGTTGCCTCGCTTGCGCTTATGCAATATTCAACAAGACGCGTTCTCTTCGGCTTCGCGCAGTGTGCAAATACTAGAGAAAGCAAAGAATTCCGCCTGAAGCTCGTAGCGGCAAGTAGCGCAATTAGAAAAGAATTTATAGCGATGTTATCATCTTAATGCTCGCGAAGAACGCTCATGAGTGCGTTTTCGCCACCCGCAGCAATACTTCGCACTTGCCCTGTTTTCTAGATTTGTAATGTACAATGTGCGACGAGAGAGAGGCACAATGCCAATTTTCCATCGTAAAAAATAGCAAAGGTCTACATCCTGATAGCACATTTTCCCCTTCTTTTCTCGCAGTAATTTATATATAGATTCTTCTTTTACCTCTTTAATACCTATATATCAACGCACAAAGTACCATATGATGCACAAAGCTAACTTTTCACTGTTAACAAAGCATAGCTAAAAAAGCAATTTTTCAATAGTATTTTTTCTAGTAATATTTTGTTATTAAATTCTTTTATTGCACTGTATATTACTTGAGACACAATAATAATTTTTCATGATAACGAATAATTAGAATACTAATAGACACTCTCTTTACACTGATACATCTCTTACTCATTGTCAGTACATCTTATCTTGAAAAGAGTTTCTGTAAAAGTATTTCAGAAATCGTGCATTTCCTTTAAGCTATAAATACTAATAACCCAAGTCAAGTCTGTATACGAGAGATTGAAAGAAATATTTAAAACAGTAAAAGTTGAATTCACAGAGGCTTTTTTTCGTTCTTCGGTGATACTTCTTCTCAAACTCTTTCCAAACGCGTACTTCATAACACCTATCATTATTTTACTGCAACACGCGGAACTTGGTGTTGGAAAAAGTTGCGAGAATGGTTGTTCTTCATTCGGTAATATCTTGCTTAAAGACGGTCGACGGCGCTTAAAAAATTTCTCGTCTCTTGATACCTTCGTGAAAGTTTAAGTCTAGTTTTTATCTCCCTTTAAAAGTTATCGAAAACTTGTGCGTGCCTTTCCACTTTCGCATCGGGCGATTCTTGTTCGAGTGGCCTAGTTTAATGATTAGCGATCGAGTTTAACGAATATCGTATACGTGCGTGCCTGGAAAGCACGATAAATCGTACTAGAGAAATCGTAATGTGCTATTCTCGTCAGTACATACAAGTATTTTTTTATTGCAATTTTTAAGTTCCATATTCGTGATAAATTCGAATTTAATTTTTCTTTCGTGGAAATTTGATGAAAAGCCATGGTTTATTTCAATATCATGATTTCAAATATCAGTTGTCTTTGTAATCACAAATATCTTCGTAATTAATCAAACTTCTAAATTGAATTTCTGTTAGAATATAAAAAAAATATAGGTTTAAACTTATTTGAAATCTTTTATATCTGAATGTGCTTTGGAATCTTTTTTCTCTGATAATATTTAATGAGACATTTTATTAAATTTTTGCCGAAGAAAAATTATTTTATGGATTGGTTAAATATATCTATAATTAAAAAACATTCAGCAAGCACACAAAGAATAAAATTTTAATATATAATTTATTTTCTCTTCTCTCTCTTCTTTTTTTAAAAATTAAAATTCACGAAATTAAATTTTGTTCTCTCTCAATAAAAAGAATATTTACATTTACATATTGAATCGGTCTCGTTAATCCGAAGTATTTTCCTACACAGTTGGACAAAATGATTTCGTCTTGTGCAAATTGTATGGAACAAATCAAACAGTCAATTTGGCAAACATCTGCGCATTATTGTCAGAAATTCATCGCGATTCGTGACACGATTTTTCACTTGGCATTACTCGGTTTAAATGCGCGATTGTGCCATTTTCATTCCTAATATAGCGTTGTTGAATCAATACAATCAAAACAAACAAGCCCGAAACCAGACAAACGTTTGGACAATCCCGTCGAGCATGCACACTCGCGAAATCGCTCATATACGTGGATTTACATTGATTATCGCTTTCCCTCGAAAAAGTACCGTGAATGGAGGCCACGGAGGTATTACGTGTAAAATAATATCAGTGTTAGAAGCATCGTTAGTACGCCCGTCCCGTCAAGTATTACATTCGTTTGATCGGATTTGTGATTTGTGAGAGAAAATGATGTTCAACGGAATTTCACAAATTCTTCTCGTAAAGTTATGTAAACGTAGTTTAAAACGAAAGGTACACGCGAAATATTCTTACAATAAAAATAAAGAATTATCATTGTTACATACATTTTTATTTAGTTTCTCTGATACTGCCAGACAAAAATATTATTTTTTTAAATTACATACATTAAACTAATTTATTTATTACTCATAATGTGAAGAAAATTAATAGATAGTTTTGTAGTTGATTTTATTTTTGTAAGAGTAATCTCTGAGAAAACGATTTTCTTAAAATTAATGAATGTCACTCTACCAAGATTTGTCTAACATCTCTGCAATATAAAGTTGTGCATCAGTTTTACGTAATATTTTGAAATTTTGCTTCGATTGTTAATTATTATATCTATAAACGTCACAAAACGTAGAATTGAAATACGGTTTTATTCACAGTCGATTCCTTTTTCTAAAGACTAGATCCAATTAATTTCGCCAATGTTATTTACCAACGGGTAACTTTCTTACGTGACACAAAGCGTTTATTCATTTTTTTTTTCTCAAGAAGCTTTTTCCCCGTACTACGCCTTCGAGCTGCGCTCCCGACGTCGACAGTGCTGCTTCTTGATGGCAGAATAAAACCGGGATACAAAGTAAACCAGAGTGAATAAAGAAAAGACATTTTCTTTGAGCGAGCGAAAGGAAGATTCACGCATCCCGTATACTTGATAAAGGAAAATATACTTGATGAGGAAAATAACCTGAGAGAAAGCGAGAAAGAGAGAGAGCGAGAGAGAGAGAGAAAGAAAGAGCGAGAGAGAGAGAGAGAGAGCGAGAGAGAGAGAGAAAGAGAAAGAATGTATGTGTTTAGAACACAAAGAAGTAACCAAATAACAAAACATCAACAAAACATGAACAAGCACAACAACATCGACAATAATAATAACAACAACGATCGAAATTTCGAGATCGAGCACACCGTTCTACAACGATAAATATATATGCACGTTGGTGCCATATATGTACATTACATAGAGACAAATAGCATCCACATAATACGTCACACATCACGCCGTAGATCTGCCGGACCCTCCACCCACGAACCAACCAACCAATCAACCGACCAACCATCGGGAAACCACGAAAAATCACGAAAAACCCCCCGGACAACAACGTCGCGGGGATAATACACTGAATATAAGTGCGAGCCATGGGCGCATGTATATGTATACGTATACGCACACATATATGTACACGCATACATATACGCACACACGTGCGCGTGAGCTAGACCTCTAAAAAAATATATATAAAATGCCATATATATATATATATATATATACGTGTCTCTCAGAATAATATGCTCACCACCACTACGTCTTGCAAGGCTACCAGCGCACTCACAGACAAACATTCAAATCGACCACTGCCTACCGCTCGAAAAAGAAAAAGTTACCTACCTATACGTGTATGTATACGTCGTAAAGTCGGATACATAGAAACAGCTCTCAGAGAGACTCCATGTATATATGTATAAGCGATCGGATCGAGGAAGGTCGAGATGCGAAAAGGGATCCCTGACATGCACGTTTATCGATATATATGTACTCTGCTGTGGCAGTAGTCGCCACCGGAAACGTTACTCTCAGTTAATAATGTGAAACGAGATGCAACCGAGGCTGAGTTGCATCGACTGCCCGGGCTGGCTAACTCTGCTTAACGACTCGTTGTTCCCGTCTGGTCTGGTTTATAGTCCTGACTGTAACGTAGACGTAGGTGGGAGGAGAGTAAGCAAAATAAGCAGAGCTGGCTTAAATCGGCGCAACCAGTCCCGAGTGCTCCTGATGATTGCTTCGATGGTATTGAAAGAACAGATTGGTCGAGTTCGTCGTAAAACGCTTGCGAAATACAAAGCACGAGAAAATAGATCTAGTTGATCACATAGCGATATAAATAAATTGGCACGCTGTTAACTGATCTAAACTAAAATTTAACTATCAACTAAAAATAATTTTCTTAGGGAGAACTTAGCCTCGTAATTGATTATTAAAAAGCAAAAATAGATAATACCACCGTTTTGTGAAAATTGAGTTTTGGTCGTTAATCAATTATTATATTTTGCATTGCAACGTATAAATTAATTTAGAACTTTTAATTATTAGATTATCGAGATTTCAATTATTGATATAATAACTCTCTCTTAAAATTAAATTTCCTCTCTTGATTCAATTTTCATTGAAGTTGACTCATCAATAAAATTGATATTGTATTAGTATCTACATTTTACTTACTCTCTTCCAATTCTATAAAATAATCATTAGCAGTGTGCCAATTTTATTATGTAGCCAATTCAATTTAATTCTCGAATTTCTGATTTCCGGTCTGTAATAAAAATAAAGTTACAATCGCGAATTAATTCACATGAAATTATTAAGAAGTCCAAGAAAATATCAGTCATGGACGATAGGACGAACCGAGCCTGTCTAAGAACTCGATTAGCATGTTCGCTATTTGATGACATCATCAAAGTTTCATCGGAAAGCACTTGAGCATATCTTTCGCATGATGGAAAGCGTTTCCGGTCGTCGACGAACGTCACTGTGTCGGTCGTACATATACTATATACGTATATACATATGCGCCCGTACGTGTATATGTATTACTCACACGACTATTCAGTCTCTCCTCTCGCTTGTCACGCACACGACCGAAGAGGAAGGGGTCGGCGTCGAGATCGGCCGGCGGTTAAAACCCTCTCGGCAGAGCCCCTTCGACGGAATACATAAATAAAAAAAATCTATGTTATGTGTAAAACAACAAGTACATGTACGGATTCGCAAAACGCACACAAAACGGCCGGAGCCCCTCGCCCCCGTCCTTTCCACCCCGAGCGGTGGGAAATCGGTGATTACGGGAAGAAAATCGAGAGAGGGAGAGAGAGAAAGAGAGAGAGAGAGAGAGAGAGAGAATGAAAAGGGGATTGTTATGTTGGAATGTTTGTCTGTGTGCAGATGCAGCCTACTCGTTGTTGACTTGATGGATTCTCACGTGGTGATGATGGATTCTCACGTGGAACGTGGAGTTCAGGGCCCGGTGGTGAATGAGAGGGGGCTTAGGCAGATCTACGGCTCATTTCCCCCCCTCCTTACTACTACTACTCCTACTACCACTATCTACGGAGAGTGAGAGTGAATACGCGGATGGATGTTTGGAACACGGATGAACGGATGCGTCCGTCCGTAGTTGTCTCGAGAACGGCAAGGCAGACGACTCGCAGACTCTGCTGAGACACACGCCACGTGTCGCCGCGAGACCGCACGGTAAGTTGAGCTCCGAGTATATTGTACGTCTCCCCCCTAAACGCGCCAGCGGGTCGTCGTCGAGCGACCGAATCAGCATCTGACCTCAAGACATCTTGGATCACGTGGACGTGTCCCTCCGTGCCTGCGTCAGACCGTTGACATCCGTGACGTTGGCTTGCCGGAAGCCGCGAGGCGTCGCAAACCGTATCACGGAAGTAAGGATAAGCGTGGTGATTCCTAGTAGTGAATTCGTAAAGGATTCTAAGCAGGATATTTATGGATTCCATATGCGCACAATTAAAAGAGCTTTTATGGCCACTTATTTTCTAAAAACGGGTATTTTTCGAAGCTCATAGACGCTTATCGATAAATTAGCTGTTGTTAGTAACGCACGTATGTTCAGCATTTAATATTATAAATAATAAGATAAAGATGTTGAATGAAACATGCGAAAATGTGAAACGACGTCTATGAGATAGTCAGCACATACTTTCTTATTTGATAAAATATGTTGATTACTTCGCAAATGATGCTAAACAATTATTTTATTAATTGCTAATGTTAATTTTTTGCTTTAGATTTTTTGTTTAGATTGTTAGTCGTTAATGTAGGTAAATATGATCGTATATTATACCGAATTGAAAAGTCTATACATATTTTACAATTTAAAAATTTTTTTAATTTTGCATAATATAATTTATATTCTATATTTATCTTTTCATGCGTCTTGATTTTTATTATCTTATCATTTTCAGAGATATTTATGTGATGTTATAAAAGATATCTACGCTACATGTTTAAATTTGTTTTCTAGTTTTTAATATTTAATTCTACGATCGAAATCGTTTCAAAATTATAAGTAAAGAACTGAAAAATCTCAAATTAATACAAATTTAATTGCACCGAAAGCGATGATTTTATACATTTCCTTTTTTGTATTTTGCATCCGCGTTTATATAGGGATTGCAGGTCATGGTTTGAGAACATCACACTCTGATTCAAACATCTGACTGCCACATTGGGACTATAGTATGACAGTCCTATACCGACAGTAAATAGCACCTGACGGTTGTTGACCACAAAGGGACTGAATTTATGCTCCACCTGGAGACGCTTTCATAATGATTGTCATTAGACAGAGACTCCAGGACGTACGGAAATGACCGTTCATGGCCGGTGAAGTCGGCATATACTGTAATACTAATTAATCGTAGAAGCTCCCAGCTGTTTATGTTACTGGGTGGTCACGTTACGCAATTAACGAGCTTCAATTGCACACGCGTTGCCAAGGCCTTACGGATGGGCGATCGCTGTGTGGTTCATCGCAGACTTTTGTAGAAAAGATTCTCTATTTGCTTGTGCAAAAAGAAATGAATGTAACACGGCCAAAATGAAGTTCGCGAAAGTTGCTCGGGAAAGTTATATAAGTTTATATTAGAAATTACGTATAGAATGTTGCGTCGAAGGAATTGTACATCGAACTTTTCTTCCTTGAGTGTGTATTATTCTGATTATTTTTTGTAGCGAAATACAGTTTATAGAATCGTTTGTATATATTCTTTGTACATTAAGGTTTTTGTTAAAAAGATATGTATAAAATGTTACGCGTGATTTTTATTATATTGAACATGTTTTTCCGTTATATATTTTCCTTTCTTATCATAATTTTTTATTTCATTTTATTTATTTTTCATTTACAAATTTTTATCGCTGGATCTCAATTTTATCTCGTGAGTTTATTGGAAATTACAAGAAATTTCAGAAACGAGGTTTCTGAAAATTTTAGCAATTGCAGTGGCGATAAAAAATTAATTAACTTGATAAATATTCCACAAACTTGAATTCTATATTGATTATTATTTAGTTTTTGAATAAAGTCAAGCTACAATTTATAACTCGTACAAAAAGCTTATAAATAAGATAAAAGACGTACTGAATATTTCATGAGGAAGTACGGAACTTTTAGGTCACGTACAGGAAATATAAAAGGGTGTGAGATGTATACAAAATTATATTCTCGCAATCCACAAAAGCCATATTCATATAATCTGCGAAACTATTAAATGCTATACATTTGTATATCGTGATAAGAAATTGAAATAATTTTTATTTATATTTTGGATTCTTTTAAAAAGGCCACTTTATCTCGCAATTTCAGTCAAATAAATATTTAAAAAATCTATATATACATGTATATGTATATATACATATTTTATGACATAGATATTAAATTTCCTATTCTATAACACTGAAAATGATCAGATATCATAAGCAAGAGATGTGGTTTCAACATTAGTTTAAATTATTAAATTCGTAAATGAACTTGTACTATGTACTCAATTGTACGTATATAGGATGGATCATGATTTTAGGATCAAGAACGATCTCATTATCAAATGATTAACGAGTTTATCTTATGCAAGAACTTGCTCAAGCGATATCAGACACTCATGCGCGCGCGCCTAATGACACAATAATAATAATACACGTACGCCAGTGGGCTGTAAATCGATTTTCGCATCAGGCGCGGCATCGACAAATGGCCCGAGATAGGAATGCAGTCGAGGCAATTAGTACAATTATTAATGCATTCGCAGTTTCTGATCGCAAGTCGATTTGCATACGCATGCCCTGATAATCGCCATGTTGTGTAAAGTGCACACATAGAAAATCTACCTCGCCTTTATTTCGAGAGAGAAACATTAATCTTGAAAGATAACAAAACTCCTCTCTGGTTTCTTTTTTTTGTCGAATACACTCCATTGTTGACCATAACTATACCTGTTGCACTATAAACGTTGACTTTCTGAGAAACGGTCAAATATTTACCTTGAAGAAGTAACTCGATCTTACAATAATAACTTCGACAGGTTATTGTTAAGAAAACTGTGATGTAGCACTCGACAAATATTGTAGATTATTTCCATGACATTGTTGGAACATTAAATTGAATTTTTCTTTGATAATCGTATATTCATTCTTTTTAATAATACCAAGAACTAGAAAGGAAAGAATTAATCCGAAGATTTCGAAATCTTTTGTCAATAATTTTCTTTTGTTTTCGACATTATTATTAATTATACAACAATTAATTTTATTTTATTACACATTTAAGAATATGAAACGCTCGATGTACTTAACATGCACTTTTCTCTTTTTATAAAATTTTCAATTTATATTCCTGAAAATAATTTGCACTATTTTATTACTAGTAGATATACTTTCATAATTTTAATATTTAAGAGTATGAAAAGTTCGATGTAGTGAACATTTTTTGTACTTTTTCCTTTTTACAAAATTTTTCGCTGGACGGAAAGAAGCGTATTTATTCTTGAGAGCACTTTTTATTACTAGTAGATATATATTCATAAAATCGTTCTTCACGCTGTTGATCGCAACTTGGCATGCACGTGCCGATTGCGTTTATTGCTTAAGTCGTTCGCCTTCACTTTTCAGTGCAATCGGACCGCTTAATAGAACTCTGAAAGCTTTTCCAGAGGTTCTCCTCACGCTATTTCTCTTCCGCGTTATTAAGTTGAAAATTGATAATTCGCGTAACAGGAGGGAACTGTTACGGAGCCGTTACGTTTTACGATTGCGAACCTGTTACGACGTACCTAATTTAAAGAGCGCTCGTTCTGCATTTTCAGTGGTTACAAAGACTTCAGATTTTGTCGCGTTTTTTCCGTTCTTTTTATATAGGTAATCAATTTTTGAAATGTGAGACCTTGAAAGAGCATTTTTTTTTTAGGAAAGAGATTAGCATATGGAGCACGTATTTAAGTGGTATTTAATGTTCAGCCTTTCGTTTTTGTCCGCGCCACTGCACTGTGCTGATTCCGAGATTGAGTTTTAATCCTAAACCCCTAATGTATATAGGTATCATCTCACAAGGGCTTTTGTTCATCGTCGAATAATCCCACCCTTGTTCAAATAATCTGTACGCCGTTTCTTCCGGCTATGTTCTTCGACCGATATACCACCTGCGCCAATGGAGTTTACGTAGCCATATACAGGGTGTATCGAGCTTCGTTATTTTACTCATTTATTTTAGGTTTACGAATTTCAGCAATTTTTACTTTGTAAAAGTTTCATCGATTTCTTGTTTTTTAAGATTGTGTGTGTTTATATTAAATATATCACATCTTTAATTACTTGAAGCAACTTGAAATTGGATAAATAACTTGTTCATTTTCATCGCAAAAGAAAACTTAAGAGGGCCATGTAATTTAAAACTCTGAACTTCTAAATTAAGAATTATTGCCTGTAATTATGAAAAAATTTAACGTATAAGATCAATTTGTCAAGGAATCCGACATTTAAATCCAATTACTTGTACTTTATACTTTCCTCTCTCAGTTTTAATTGCTTAAAAACGGATCGCAATCATGGAAATTTTGTCGTTCACCCTATATATCTCATGGGGAGGGCGGTGGTAGTCTGCGTGGCGACGTCGAAGGTCGATACCGCGCGCTAGTCCACCATCAACGGTTCCCGTCATGTCTCACCCTTCGATAAATGTTAAAGGAGAGAGGTTCTCTTCCAAAGCAGTCGCCAAAAAGGGGTAGGAAAGAAGAGGATCTTCGGTAGCCTCTCCTGCGAAGGGCTCTCGCGAAATGATCAATAGGGAGAGTCGTAATTTCCCTATCACGCGTCTCGTTGGACATAAAATTGCAATTTCGCCCCGGCCAACAGCCAGATGACCTACGAGTTCTAATATCCGCTTGTAATGATCGCACGAGGATATCCTCCCACGAGCGACGAGACGCTGTTACACCGGTAATGGCATTTACCTTTACGATGCGGCGCGGACGCTTCGCGGTGAAATTGTTTTGGAGATTGAAATCCCGTGCGCCGCTGGACCACGCTAGTTTAATCCGACAGCAAACATCCGCAGTGGCATTATTAATTCAACAGCTATGATAGATCGCTTGACGTTCATTTGATCTTGAGATTTACGAGACCTGCATACAAAAGAGACGTCTAATACGAATCGTATTCATGAGGGACGGGCCTGGGTATTATTTTCTCTATTTAATTAATACATTTTTTTAGTATCTCCAAATGATAGGATTTGGAGAAGGGATTTCTTGATCCTCTTTACTCTTTTTTTTCCGATGACAACTTTAATTAAAAAAAAAGCTCGATTACACAATGAATTATTTATAACTTTAACAGTTGATAATTTAGAAGTATTCTCCTGCCTTAATCACAAAGATAATGGAGAACAACGATTTAGTATTCGTGACGAAATTATTTTGCAAATTGAATTTCTCGACGTCGGGGTCGTACTGATTTAACCCGATGGCAAGTACCTTTATTATTAATTTACACGCGAATGTCCATCGCTCGAACCTGATATAGAGAAGGAGAGAAATCTTATATGAGATCCACTCGGTGGAAATGTAGAAATTCTTTTTCTCCGCGAAACGAGAAACGTTCTTCATCCGGATTAGTCGATCAGGATCATTAATGACCCGAGCTGTCTTATCCGCTCCAATTCCAAGTTGTCGATACAGTATTTTCACATTCGCCATCCTGAATGAAACTAAATTCGTTAGTCGTGTCACTGTCTCGAGAACCCTGAACTAGGACAAACACGGCGAGAAACTCGGCGCGACGTTCGCGTAGCTCCACCAGTATCCGAAATCGCAATTTCCATGATTCCGCACGAGATTTCTGCGAGTGCCCAATATTGGGTTTCATGGACTCGCGAGACTCTCCGAGGTTCTCGAGGTACGAGCCCAGGTGCGCCATTTCTCAAGTGGAACACGGTCCGTCGTTCTCTCTGTCCCGCGTTATTGAAAAATACGCACCAGCTGCAACTATCCTCAGTATCTGAATAATTCCCGCGTCACGTAATTATCGAAAGTGGGAGATACCCCGCAATGTCGGAAAATTATTTAACTTAACTTTTAGTAAGATGACTTTTATTACTATTGTTACTAGAATCCGATGATTACGCGGAATGATTCGTAATTGTTATCTGCTTGAATCTTGCGAATTGTTGAATCGTTTTATGCCATTAATGCATCAACGGGATTCGATTATACATTTTTATATAAATATGTTTAACAGCCGAGAAGATAAACAATTTCTTAGTTACTCGTATACAATTCTGTTTACAAAAATTATTAGGAAAGAAAAATTTAATTTTTTGTAATTTCAAAATATATTTGTATTTTTGTCTATATTTTAAGGAAATAATTAATTTTTCATGCTGGAACATAATTTAAATATCAAGCGATATTATTAAAAGATTATTATGTCGCCGGAATTTATCTTCAGGGAGAGAAACGTACATCTTTGCTCTTCGAATCTCCTGATTCAATCTCGCAATTACATCCAACGCAATGCGCTACGTCCTACATAGTTATATGGCGGCATTAGCATACTGATCTTAATTAGCAATTAATCTACTGGGATTCTGTACGTCCACAATGGAGTGGTATCGAATGTGATCCGGGGAGGATCAAGCAGGGTTAAGGCGATTGCTTCCTCCTCGGCGGGGGCCAATCAAGCGACTGATGCGGTTCGGGCGATAGAGGGACGTTCTATTTCAAACGAGAAGACGAGCATCTCCTCGAATCGTTGATGGCTGCAACCGCGTCGAGAGCAGACGTGGCAATATCGAATATTCCGAGGGTGGAATAGAGAAGGATCGATATATATAGGTTGCTGCTACAGCAACAAGCTCGATATCGCTCGCACACGGTGCACGAGTACCATTTGCTGTACGCGAGTGGGTGTACCAAAACATTGCCAAAACTCGCACTCATCTCTATGAGAAACCCACGTGTTACTATACATGTGTAGACGTAACGCAGTTTAATATAAACGGATTACACGATGCGGTGTGTGCGAAGAACCAAACGCAGATTACGCGGAATATGTGTTTCACCTCATCCGTCTTTCCTAAACAATTTAGTGACGTATTTCAAATCGACCTCTTGTTAGGAACTTGATCGAGACGCGTTGCAATGTCTCAGATGTAATTTTTATTTAGAAAACGTTGCTTCAGAGCGAGTGGTGGTCAGGGAATAAACGTAAATAACGTCCAAGTAATCAATTTAAGACCATCGGAAATGGTCACCTTCTTTTTTACGTATACGATCACCTAGGGTATTTTTACATTCCAATAAAAAATTACTCTTATTAACAATATGTTATATATTATTGTATATATTGCATAATTTTGTATATTATTATTTTCCAATTTATTAGTATTTGTGAAAAGATTATGGATATAGATTTACTTACAATTTTTTGAAAGAAGTAAATATAGAAATCAAACAAACGAATTAAGCATGTTAAGTAGCTTATTACGACATTAATATTTCTACAAAATAAAGACGGTAATTAATAAAATGGTTTTCTTACTTTAGGGTGTGTTTTTGAAGAAATTGCATATTTAAAGGTTCATAAAGGATAGTTATTAAAAAAGAAAGTAAAGAATTGTTAGAAAAGAAAGAAAATATGTTAAATAAAATTCATTTTACAACAATTCACATCTTTTGTTGGGATATAAAAACACTCCAGGTGATTAATCCCGGGTTAAGCAAGGCGTTCGTGATAAATTATACTTATTTCAGTATTAAAATTTTATATAGAATATACAAGTACCAATATTTATACCCACCAATAATCATTGTGCTAAATCAATTATATCGCTCTTCGATCTAAACTTTCAAAAGTTAAATTTTTAGTTTACTTGAGAACAAAGTACAGTCGCAGTAACGCATATGTATGAGTTAAATGTAAATATATTAATATGAAGCTATAAATTTCCTTTGCATTTTCCTTGTATTTCCTCTGCTCGGCGATTCCCACCGGAAATTTGTCGAAACTGCCAGGAACGCCGGGATAAATGGCGACATTTGGCTCGCATCGTTTGTCTTCTCAGTGACCGCGTGGGATTACGCGACGTATCCGTCGAAGGTGATTATAGTCTCATCGACGAACTGTCGTTCTGTTGCAGGCTCGAGCACACATAAAAACGACGCGACAGGAAATGGAAGGCCAGCTCCCCTTTTGGCTGAGCCAAGATACGGCGCCGCGCCTCAACCGTATGGTGAGTACCTGTCTGTCTATTTGTCCGTCTGTCCCATCCAACCATCCCGTCTGTTCGTACCTAATGACCAAATTAAGCTCACCGGTTCGGAAAATAGATGGCTCGGGTCATTGCAGCTTTTTCACGAACACATGTAAAGAATGAGAACAGATTAATGGAGGGCCGACGAAGTGCGGACCGACGTCGTTACTGAGAAGGAAAAAAATATGTTTGGAGCATTTGTTTGCAACGCATGGAAAGAAAAATTTATCTCGGCGAACCTTTCTTGCGGGAAATACGCATTGGAGTTATCACGAAAATTATTCACTTTCCTCGCGCAAGGAAAGATTTTTCGTAAATCGAAGAAATTTTGCTACGACGTTTTCTTCGTAGGACAGCCAAAACGCACGTAGAGCTTGTTATTTCAACAGAAGTTAAATGTTAATAAAAGGCCAAGTGCAAACATACCTACCACATTTCTCAGAGGAATACTGCGAATTTATTCGTAACCCAAGTAGCATTCATAACGACAGCATATGCAATGCAAATTCGGTGGCTTTAATTATGACGATGAATAGACTGAGCAGAAAATTGAAAGAACTGCCGTTCTTACAAAATGCACATATTTCAACTGAAAAATGGTTTAGAAAATGTTCATCGGAAAATGTGTAATAAATATTTACGCAAGACATCTTTCGAAAACGTTTATAAAACGTAAAAAATTAAATGGAATTACGTATACATTTAAAAAATTGTTCCTATTTAAAGGTTATAATTTGAGAATTTGCACGTGTCAAATTTGCAATCTAAAAATCAGAGGATTTCACAGAAATAATTTCTCATCTTTTGCTAGTGCAACAATTGTAATTACGAGATGTAAATTTTCACATCTCGTAATATCATAAAATAGAGATTAACATCGTAAAAAAAGAGCTCTTGTCTCAAATATATGAGATAGATTTAATAATGCAAGAGCGAAATTGTCACGTAAGTGACACGTGACGCTGTTGCTGCATCGACCTGCATTCGAACTGTTGCAGCCGGCGCTGGTGGCGGCGACGGATTGCATTCTTCCGTAGACGGCGTCTAAACTGTTGAGCACCTAATATTGACCCCGGGAAAATAATTCCTCTTCGATACAGCACGGTCTAATACTATCGCCGTAAGTCAACGCCGGGTGACCGCGATCCCGTTGCGATTTTGACAGGAAATCGATGAACCGTACGTAACATTGCGCGCCTGCAATCGAAACCGCTCTATGAGCCTCTCGTTGCGCGATAGTTGTAATCCGATAGTGGAAAACATTATCGTAACTTACCGCCGCGTGGCAACATACTTTTCCCAATAGTCCTCCAACATTCTGAATCGACACCATTTGTCGCAACATTTAATACCTGGCTACATACGGCTGACAAAGCGTTGCATTACCATTTCAATTGAGCTGTCAGCTCAAATTACTCTAGTTGAAGGTTGAACTGTTAAGTTTGGTTTTCTCCTCGCTCTCTGTATTATTATATTTTATTATGTTTTATTCGCTTACTTTCTGTGTGAAACATAGATTTTCAAACTCTACGAATTTATAAATAGTTTCCGGAGAGCAGATTCTTGCTAAAGACTTTTCCCATTTAAAAAAATTAGTGCTGAGTTAAGCTAATGCTTTGTACTAAGATTAATTCTTTAAAAAGCATTAATTTAACCAAGCACTAGGTTTTTAAATAGGAAAAGTCTTTTCGCAAGAATCCGCTCTCAAAAAATTATTTATGAATTCGTACAATTCGAAAATCTATGCTTCATAGAAAGAAAGCGAATAAAATACAATAATACAAAATAGATAGAAAATAAATAGAAAATAGATTTATGTGTGATAGTAAGATTTATTATGACTCATTATTTTATTGTATTCTTTGCCTCAAAATATGAATGTTGAGAGTTCATGTTTTAGCACCACTATATATCTTTACCACTGGCTTTACTATCCTATAAAACTTAATAAATTACTCAATATTCATATAAATTATGAAGCATCGTTTTTCAAAGACTCAAGTAAAGCAGACAAAAAGTAAATTGACTCTGTTCCTTATAATTCATATATCAAATACCGGCTAGCCGGAGTTATTATGAATTAAGCAACCGTACCACGTTCTCGAGCAAGGTCGTACGTGTACCCAATATGAAATTCGCGAAACATCCTCGCGACGTGCCGATTTCGCCGAATGCGCGTGTCCGTCACGGTTGACGATGAATAACCACCGACAGTGGTATTTCGCGCGCGTCATTTATCTCGCTCGTCCACATCTGTAGTTTGGTGTGCATCTGCGATTCCAGGTTCCACGCCGCAGGTCACCTTCCCGCCGGGAGCTGGTCACGATCGTTACGAGGAGAACTTCAACGGACCGGCGACGTATGCGGAGCCGTACGTCGAGCGTTACGGCATCAAGAGCGATTTCAGTGGCCGTGAGCCGTTACATCCCACACCACCTCGGCCGGGTTATGTGCCCACCTTGGGCCAAACGCCGCCCTCCAGCACGCAAGGCTCGGTCATGATGGTGTACGGACTACAACCGGACAAAGTCAATACCGACAAGCTCTTCAACCTGTTCTGCCTGTACGGCAATGTGACGAAGGTACGTGGCGGATCTTCAGCTCCCTTGTCTTCCCGTATTACTAACTCTCCCCCGAACCTTTGTGCGATGCCCGTAGTGTTTAGAGCGTTAAATGGAACGAGCTGGTAGGACCGAACAAAAGGGTCGCATGACTTAATTATCGCTACAGTACTTCGCGTTAACACGGTAGGGCCATTGACGTCCCTTACACGACACCGTACCTACGTTTAACGACGACCAACAGATTCTAGTTTCCATGTACGTTTATACATTTAACAAGGATTAGCGTGAGCGCATGTGTTTATATTTAACAAGAGCCAAATTTCCGCGCACTGCTGTACGGATCATAAATGGTCCCTTCATTAAACACGTAGCTTTTGATCAAACACTGAGAGTGATTTAAATGTTGAATAATATATTCTCGCCGATGAATTATTATTGAAGCTATTAGAAAATTTATATAAATTGCACGACGGACATCGAATTCTTTTAAGACTACACAATCGATTACTTTGACCTATTCGTAGTCGGTTCTTACATTTAACTTTTCGGTATCGTACTACAGAAATGACACACTTGGATGTGGTATACCCAACCCAATTCGATTGCTTATAATTTTATAAAAATGAATCTATTTTAAACCATTCTTTTTTTCAATTGGAACGTCAGACATTAAGGACATTAAGAAACATAATAGTACAAAGTAAATGTACGTTTTTGTATTAATAAAAAAGTTATAAGTAATTATGGAAAAACATTGGAAAAAGTATTAGAAAAAAAGAGATATGTCATATCCAGAGAGGCACCGAAGGGGATTAAGATCATGATATCTTAAATACAGTCTTAAGATATCATAAACTAATCATAGAGCCATATTAGCTTCTTAAAACATTACTTGAGGCTATGGCACACAAGAAAACTAAAACAGTAAGACATAAGCGGTAAACAAATCAATATTTTGAATTTGCTACTTACGTTATTGCCTAACGTCTCTATTGCGATTGGCCGATTCACTTACTGCTTACATCTTACTGTCTTATGTTTCTGTATATCATAGCTCTAACATCTTGAAATAAGAACCAATTATGAATACCGGTCTCTAATTCTCTAATAAATTATCATTAAAGGGTGCGTTCAAGGAAACTTATTAGCACTGTTTGTATCATTCTATCCTACGTCTAATGAACGTAAAAATAGAATGACACAAATAGTGCTGATAGCATTTCCTAAAGAACACACCCAAAGAATCGATTGCATTTGTCATTTCGCATGTCTCGTGAGCGCTGTATGCCTTCTGTTATCCGAGCTGTAAACTTCAAGCTGTCTGTCTCTTTATCGCAGGTTAAATTTTTGAAAACAAAGGAGGGCTGCGCGATGATACAAATGGGAGACAGCATAGCTGTAGAACGGTGTCTGCAGAACCTGAACAACGTCACGATCGGGACGGACGGCAGGCTACAGCTTGGCTTCTCAAAGCAGGCCTTCCTCTCGGACGTAACCAACCCTTACATTCTACCCGACAAGACAGCAAGCTTCAAGGACTTCACGGGAAGTAAGAATAACAGGTGAGTCCTTACGCGCGCGTTAACTTTTCACTTCGTTTTATCCTCCTGTCTTTTTTCGCTCTACTCGCCCGCATCCGCACGTTGAAGACCATTTATCTTCGCTTGATCTTTCTTCCATTCTCCATCGCGTTATTTCTCGCCTTTATATGTATATATGGGGCGCGAGAAGAGTATATATAAATTTCCGTCGTGGAGATGCACGTTCAAGTTTTCTCGGCAACAGTTCCTTTCCTCGCCATTTAATCGCACGTTTTATTTGCGAGCTCGCGCGTGACAAATTCGTGCGGTGTAAAACGATCCATCGCAGCTTCGTATTTAACGCCTCGTCTACGATGCAGCGGGAGAATTTATTTTGTTATAAGCGTCAGTAATTGATAAAATTTTCGCCAAATTTTAGCACCTAAAAAATAAAAGTAATTATAAAGAAAGCAATATGTTTAAAGCAAAAGTTTTTATGAACTATTAGGCCACTATTTGTCACTTTTTATTTAAAAATATACACAGAATAAAATATGCAAATAATAAAATAGGACTATATTGTACTTGTTGAAAATAAGATATTGTGATGTTAGCCAGTTTTGAAAAGTGCTTATAGGGAGTTGTGCTCATGGTGACTTTTCATCAGGAGAACAGTATATCAAATTTTCAGTCAATTCCATCGAAATTCAATAAGAATTGTTCTTTCTAATAGATTATGTTTAAGCAACAAATGTATTAAGCTTCCAAAAACATCCCTCTTATTTTGTTACATATGTATTACAGGCAATAAAATGTATCGGAATATCTTTCTCGCTCCCTGCCTTGCAAGATTAGGTTCCTGTCAGACGTATCGATAGGTTTATAATAAATTGACCTGTCTATCCGTCACACTGCGAAGTCGTCGATCTTAGAAAGTACGGGTGTCTCGATAATGCGGTCCTCCTTTATCGACTTATTCCCATCATCATCCCTCGCACGGTTCTTATAGAGCAGTAGAACGGTAACGAAGAATACGGGACGCGTACAGTGCGATCTGGCAAATTGCGACGGCACTCTGTGAGATTAAACTCGGGAGACTAATTAAATGAGGACACGTAAACGAGCGCGATTTAAATCTCTCCGCTCCGGGTGAACGCTGAAAACCTCCACGGTCCCCTCCCAGTTGGAATCGCGCGGCCTTGTCCCCAGTCACGCTCCGAGATGCGGACGCGCTCGAGCGGAAGAATCAAATCTAAAGGTTGAATAGGAGCTAACGACACCACCGCGATTTCATGTCTGGACCAGCGTGCCAGGATGGCCGCCCATCGGTCGCTCAAAAGGGTATGCCTGATGATATCCGGCTCGCCAATTAAGTTCCAACTCTTCACATTCGTGCGTAAAAATCGCGTAGTCAGGAAAGAGAAATTCGGTTTGTTGTGTATGTATTTGAAAAAAGCGGCGAGTATAAAAGTGATACAATAAGATCGAATTAAACAATACAAATTCTTATATCTTTAAGATTCTAATGAATATAAATTCAGTAACTATTAAATATATATATCAACAAATACATATCAACAGTGATAAAAACTGTATTACATGTTAAAGTAATACAATTAAAACAAACGTTTCGACCTTTAATAAAAACCGGATTAATTAACAGCTGATTTTATAAAAGAATACTCTTCCTTTTTACTTGATGACTATCTATTGCCCAAGAATAATTATTACTCGACAATGGAACGTTGCAGTGAACGCGTTAAGCAATTTATTTAAATTAAAATTTTCAAAATTTCCCCGTGGACTCTCTTCCTCCTTGTATTATTTTAAAATTCTCTACTTTCAACTTATCTTTAAGTCTTGGCACCTCATTTATTTAAGGTGATTTTGAAAGAGCTTATTTAAATTGCGCTCAAGCATGTCCCACGGCAAAGTAATTCATTAAACTGAATAATTTAACAAAGTGAGAAAACACAGTTCGCGTGATACATGTTTTTAAGGAGTAAAGTCGCAGGAAAAAACGTACTCTACCGGCGAAACGTTTTGAACCGATGAAAAACTTAATCACCCGTAGGGAAGCGGAGTCCCCGCCTTGGACGCGTGAGCTCTGATTGCAAGAAGTCAATCACAAAAAGTTTCCCAAAGCTCGCGAAAGACAAACTGCGCGCCAGAAATGTTCTCCGCAGGACATTTTCCTCCTCCGTTGTGGAAATCCGCTTTCCTTCACGTAATTGAGGGCCTAGAACTGTAAGCTGACATTTTTGTTGAGAATAAGATGGCGATATTGCACGGAACGTAAAAGAGAGCAATTCTACCGGAGGCAGGCATATTCCCCTCGAGGCTTCATCAAAGCTGTCCGCGAAGAAAGAAGAAATAAAGAGCAACGTTACGATATTCTTTAATTTTGTTCTAATAATACTTCTTTGTGTTTCGAGATGATGAAACTGTCCGTTTGCAGCTTTTTGCAAATCTCATAATACTCTGATATATATATATATTTTATTTAGTTTGAAACTCTTTGAATGATGAAATATCATTGCCGCTCAAAAGTTGTGAGCATTCTATAATATTTAAATATTACTCTACAATATTTAAATAAAATCACGATTCTTTACAGATATAATTTATTGAAAATATTAATTTTTATTTTTGAAAGAAAATTTAATTAACTTTATTTAATAATATTGTAAATTTATAAAGTTTTATATTGTTTTGATATTAAATTTTATTTTGTACACTAATAAAATTTATAATTAAAAAAGTACAAACTTTTGTACATTGACCATAAATAAAATTGAATAAACTTTCTTTTTAAATTTAGAGATACTCCAAATTTAGTGTATCTACCCATCCAATCATCGTAAAAATTGAACGAAAATATTAAATGCGTTTGCTACTCTCTTTTTTAAAAACTAACGAACGAATCGACTGACATATTCGCTATGATAATTTATTATTTTTTTTATTAACGATATTTCCAATTGACAGAACCTACAAAAAAAGATTTGCAACTCAGAAATTCAGTAAGTTATGAAATTTTAACAATACATAGATCAGTGTCTTGAAATATAATATGCTATTTTTTTGTTGTTTGAATTCACGTTAAAAGGATACAATTAATTTCTGAAACTGACCCTGCTTTTGTTTACGTACATGTTTTTTAATTCTTTAAACATTTGATAAGTTTTTTAATATCAAATAAATAAATTCAATCGACAGTTGATAAATTTTTTAATATCAAATAAAAATAGATAAGTTTCATAAAAAAAATTTTTTTCTATGTAATAAAATTTTGTTTTATTTCCTTTTGTTAGTAAATAATAAAACAAAAACGAAGAATAGACCAATTTCCAAAAGTTTATTTTATCTGTTTAGAATGTATTCGATAGCCAAGAAAATAACACATAACATCAGGACATTCTCTATGTATTTCAGATATGAAATTTTTTGAATTTCCAAATTGTTAATCCAGAAATATTAGCCGAAAAAATACGTGTAGTTTCTCGATGCATGCGTAATTATTAATAGATAAATGCTGAATATAACAAACGTAATTATTCAATTATTCGTAATTATTCAAAGAAGCCGCTTTTTTCGCTGAAGTCTTCTACAATATCCGATTTTCAATGTATCATTGCAGATTCCTGAATCCTGCGATGGCCAATAAGAATAGAATACAACCACCATCGAAGATAGTTCACTTCTTCAATACCCCACCGGATTTAACCGAGGAAACAGTGAATCGCGTGTTTGTGGAGCGCGGCATCGAGGCACCGACGACGATCAAGCTGTTCCCTCTCAAGTCTGAACGATCGTCGTCCGGTTTGATCGAGTTCAGCAGTGTCGGTATCGCGGTGGCCGCTATCATGGAATGCAATCACACGGCGCTCGAGAACAGCAGTAAGTATCGACATACGATCGCGCACAATCGTAAAACTCAGATTTCTCTCGCGCAGCGTTTCTTGGTGAGATAGCAGTCATGAGAATTTTACACGATTATGATATCCCGCAGTTGGTCTCGATGCGACTTTATCGCTTATTCGTTCGATTTGGATTCTCGATTTGGAATTTCACTTCCCTCATTCAGGTTTACGATTCTCTTCATACTATAGAAGTTCGCTTAGCTTCCATTTATATTTCTCTTCTATGATTTTTGACGCGATCGTTTTTGTATCGAAAAGTAAAGCTAAGGGAACGAATTACCGTAGACATAAAAGTTGTCGAAACGTTCGGAAGGGATATCGATAAGTATTTGATTTTTTTTATATATGAAAATTTTATATATATGTACATATATCATACACTGAAAAAAATGCATGTAATTTTACATGGAAATTACATATCCATGACTAGAAAACCTAAATATGATTGAAAATTTACAATTTCCTGTAAATTTCCAATCATATTTAAATAATTTAAAAATTTTCCAGTCATAGACATGTAATTTCCATGTAAAATTACACGCATTTTTTTCAGTGTATGTATCAGTTTATTGTTCTCGAAATGTTTAATCAATCTCTTAGAAACATAAACGGGATAATAGTCAAGATTAATAGCAGCAACATCGTAATAATTAATCAATCAATGAATAGGGTCGCAAAACATAACTCATCTAAAGCTCTGATTTTCTCCAATAATCCTGCTAATTAGCGAAAGCTGTCAGACTCCAGGAACTTGAAAGGAACGTCGTTTGACACGAGCGATCTTGTCGACTCGACAGTCCCTTCGCTAGCGAGTTCGACAGCAAGATATTACAAGGCGGTCCCCTCGCCGTGCTTATCTGTTGCAGACGGCAAATTCCCCTACATCATGAAGCTCTGTTTCTCGTCGTCGCGCACCATACCCACGAGCTTCCCGCCCAACAGCGGCAGCGTGTCGAGCAATTCCGCTGGTAATGGCCACGCCAAAATGCAGCAGGACTCGGAATAGAACGGCGAGGTCCAGGGCCAGCAGCGTCAGCGTCAGCGCCAGCGCCCCTCACTCGCCGCCCTGCACCCGTTGTGTGCCCCCGCGACGGCGGGCACGGCCCTGCACCCCGCAGCCGCAGCAATAACGCTGTCCCCAGTCCTACCGCCGCCGCCACCAGTACCACCACCTCTGCCGCCACCCACCTGTCTCCTAATAGCCACCCCGACCCTTTATCCAACCGTACCACCACCACCCCCACCTCCATTGCCTACCTTCTGGCCCTATTAATACGGCGGGCCCACACATCAGGTGGGTGAGACGAACGTACGCGAGATCGGCCGAGAATGGACTCTCCAAAAATGAGAAGAATAATCGAGACACATCCCCGCAGCGAAAAGGAAACGTACGTCGCGATGTCGTTTATTTTTGATCGAAGGCAACAGACGGTGAGACAACCAGGCGTTCTGTGGCTGTCCGCCGAGGTCTACCGGGTTTGGAAAGGGTCGCGTGTATTCTTGGACATGCTCTCAAAGTCTTCGTCCCGTCGTGGTCGAAGGCTTAGGAAAGTTTCCGATGGTATAGTAGTGTGTAACTTGATGCCTAATAGTACCGTGTTCCACTAGAGACACGTTGTCAACGCCGGTCGGACATGGGACTCGGCGTCCGACGGGAGGTGGGGTACAAGTGCAACGACACGTCGGAGGGAACATCGGAATAGGTACTGTTGAAGTCACAGGGAATCCTTCGCGGCCGGCTGGTCACGATTTTCGCGACGTCTCGCAGGGTAGGGCGAGACGGATGACACGTACGCGCCGCGTTCCAATTTTGGAGACTCCTGTAAATAGCTCGGAGACTAGCAACCTCCGACGCGCATACATATCAAAGGGCTTGGAAGTAAATCGGTACGTTTCACGAGGAACCATGCACGCGATTTTCGTAGAAACTTCTCACTCGACGATTCGGCACCGATGCTGAGGAATTTGAAAAAATGAGAACCGTCCCGAGCAAGGCTGTGAAACCTTCTTACAAAAAGAAACGATTCAAAAGAAAACGATCTGAGGAGGATAGAAACTTGTTGGATGAGAGAAGAAGGTAAAATACTCCATTAGCTAAGAGAGAGAGAGAGATGAGAATGGCTCGACGATAGTAAAGCTGTCTTGGAAAAGAGGCAGCTCGCAGGAAGTTTAGTTCCTTCGAAAGAGAAATCGTTCAAGAAAGTTTGAAGACATCTCTCGGAAGGGAGTTAAAAATACGATCTATCAGAAAAGGAGAGGTGATAGAGTATTCGTAGAATGACTGAAACAAGATGGAATCCATTTCCTGATGGCCATCAAAAAGGTACCAGTCTATAGATCTCTTTGGTGGTAGCAGAATAGCTCGAGGACGGTTCAACTTCTTTGGAAGAGGAATCGCCCAAGGAGGATCGAACCTCTCAGAAGAGGGGCAGCTGAGAAGATCGAGAAAATCCTCTCGGAAGAACGCGATTCGTGGAAACTGAAAGCCGTGCCGAGTTCGAAAAGTGCGGAATCTCTCGTGGTTGCTCGCGAAGCAGACAGGTGGGCGCTGCTTCCGCGAAGCCCGGACATATATATGACGTCTCGGCGTTCTCACGACCGCGACGAGACGCTCTCTCGTTCGTTCGTTCACGTCTCACGATCGACTCACCCAAACTTACGGCGTCGCGCGCGACGTCACGACATTTATTCTGAAGCCGAGCCACGCGCTCCTCGACGACCATACTCTGTGGGATCCAATAAACGAACCGGAGATTTCTCAGCGACCACTTATTAAACATGGGAATAGAATTTTAGGAGAGTGTTCAGAGGAATGATCTGAATCAATCGTGCTCCGAAACCTGCGAGAACGCAGCCAATCCGCTTTGAGTGTCACTGATAACACGCTGCTCTATCGTCGTGATAAGCTCGGCCCGCGACAAGTGTCGCGCGGCATTGTTTTTCTCACAGTTTTTACTGTACATCTATTTTTTACATTAACGTTAATATTTTAACACTCATCCGGATAACCTGATTTTGTAATTCAGATAATGATTTCTTATTAGAACTCTTTGACAGACGTTAACGTAGCGATATTTCATTCATTGCAAGATTTCCTGTAACAACATTGTAATCTACATAAAGCAACTGTTGCATATATATAGTTCTTCTCTGCAATTTTTGAACTTATTCTTTAATCTACTGTTACTAAAGAATGCGAAGATTTTTAATTGGGGCCATAATCGTATTTACAAACGAATTTGAACTAAGCGCTTACATTACTTTTGCTTTGTGGGTTACCATGTTGTTATACCAAGTAGATTTAGATTACCGAATCTAATTGCAAATTTTATTTTAATTATGATACGATTGCGTTTTGCTCCGTATCAGAAAATAAAAAAGATTTAAGAACAATTATTATATATTATTTGTCAATAATTGTTACATAAAATTATATATATATGCATTCATATATTCTTTTGAATTTAAACTTTGTTGCGTTACAGCTTCAGAATTTATAATTTAAAGAGAAGAAAAATAAAAATCGCCATTTTTTATAAATGACATTTTCAGTTGAAGAAAAGAATATTGATTCGTTGCAGGCAAAAAGAATCACTTGCGCGAAAATATAATTTTGTTGACTTCGGTTACCCGGATAAGAGTTAATCCGGTCGAACGTTACGTGACGTAACGTAATTGTTCGTCACGTTATTGACTTTTTGCTGACTGGCAATGCAAAAGTCTTTCAGCTGCTCCTCGGTTCTATTTTCGTGCGAGGCTTTTCGCGGGTCCTAAACGTTATAAAATCGTGTAGACTGCTATCAATTAAGAGGACTAAATCGTTTCCACTATCCTCACCTACATCTCCGCTTCTCAAATCGAATAAACGAAGGAATCCCCGGCCCATCTTCCTTCCCCTCCCACTTGAAGCTGTAGTGTTCAGGTTGCGACGAGACGACGTATCGGTGCTCGCACGCTCGAACGAGCCGCGTGGCACTCGCGTACACTTTTGATCAGATTGCGGACTGCGAATTGAGAATTTTATATATCGAAGCAAAAAAAAAGAATAAAAAACACATACACACGATAATAAAGAACAATGAACGTCGACGACACACACATAATATATTAGTGTCCCTCGGTAATATTTTGTCGGGCCGAGGGGCGTTTTTATAAGAATGGTTTTAGATCTCCGAACAAATTTTGCGAAGCGAACCAAACGATTCTATTACTAAACTAAAATAAATAGACTCTTTGACTTCTCGGCCATACGTAACGTAAGATAATAAGGGCCGAAACGCGCGCGCCCTTGAGAGATGCGTGAATATCAATACCCGCCGTTTTGTCCATTGTCCGTGAGAGAGAGAGAGAGAGAGAGAGAGAGAGAGAGAGAGAGAGAGAGAGAGAGAGAGAGAAGAAAGAGTGGGAGAGATAGAGAGAGAAAGAGAGACCTAATGCAAATGAGATATAATTTAAATAAGAATACAAAGTTTATATTCGAGGCAATATTTGTTATAATACGACTAGGGGATAAGTTGTGTGTACCGTTTTAAAAAAAAGGGCTTCGGCCGAGCGACCGCCTACGGGGACGATCCCCGCGACGATCGCCGACGGCGAAGAGGA
The DNA here is from genome assembly GCF_001594055.1 of Mycetomoellerius zeteki. Lineage (NCBI taxonomy): Eukaryota > Metazoa > Arthropoda > Insecta > Hymenoptera > Formicidae > Mycetomoellerius > Mycetomoellerius zeteki. The sequence goes on from NW_017257632.1 coordinate 1,697,275, forward strand.
TGCTGAGACCGTTGTCGATCATATAAGGGACGACGTATCGACGCAGGGAGAAACGCGTGAATGCGAAAACCGTAAAAACAATGAATAAAACAAGAGGTACTAAGCTAAAACGACGCGCGCCACTTCATCGCACGTCGCGTTCGTCGTTTCGTTATCGCACTTGGACTCACGGTTGCGTTTGTGTCTCCAACGATAAATAGATTATTTTATCTCGGGAGATACTCCTCTCCGGGGGAGAAGTGAAAAATTGTTTTACATCACATTCTTATATTTTTATTATATATTATTAATATTATTATTCTGTAATTATACATGTAAAATTTAGATCGCCCGTAGAGAGTAAACGTCACGTTTTATCCGAGGAGCCCTTCGAAATTTTGATTTAGTAAAACAGGACCTAAGACTTAAGGCAAATTAGATTCTAAGCAATTTAGGACGTGTAACCATATCATACAGTTTTGTAGATAAATATATATAAAATACACACATATATATATATATATTTATGTGATGCGGAGTACGGCGTTTAAATCAAGAGTGTATGTCGCTGCGTACTCGATACTCACTCGATGGATATTCGAGATGAAATGATTATTCTGTCATATAATTTCTCGAGGCTGCACTTCCGAGTAAAAAATCCATTCGATTCCAACTTTGCATATTTTAGAAAAAGCCAATTCATGAAATCTTTCTCAATCTCTCCTAAAGAAATTTTTCTTAAATATAAATTACACTAGTCAGAAATTAAGCAATCAAAATTACTTAATACTATTCACGCGAATATATAAGCCTCTTTCCTTTTACTCAATTTAATATTAAAATTTCTTATATAAATCTTATAGAATTTATCATTACTTTTACTCGCTTTTTTATCTATTATCTTTATGTGTCTTTATTTCTTCATTCACGTAATAAATTAATGAAAAAAGCGAGGAGAGAGAGAGAGAGAGAGAGAGAGAGAGAGAGAGCATAAAACCAATCGCGTCTGTTTTTCTAATAAATATAAGTAAATGTAATTCCAGCTTACTCTTTCTTTAAAAAAGAGAGAGAAAGACGGAAACATATTTTCCTTTTCGAGAAATTGTATAGCAGTAATGTCTCGCTTTCTGCGACATCTCGGCGGAGCTACACTTTCATGCGATGAAAATTTTGTTCCGAGCGGGCGCGTCTTAAGAAACGCTCGCTAAATCGAGAGATCGAGCACGTACAACCAGACTATCGCTTATTTTCTGACACTTTACCCGTGCGCTAAGACTCCGGTAAAGCAAGAAACGTACGTAGAACGTATTTACAACGAACGCTCGCTTAATACACACTCGTCCCGGTCGCCGCATTTTCGATCCGGCGCGAAAACGCGCAAACGGGGATAGAGTTCCAGGTGTGTCCCTTCCTCCCCCTTCCCCATCACCGACGATCGACTTTTATATTTAACCCTTTTCCGCGTACACGCCAAGCATAATCAGAACAGAATGTAAAATAAAGAGAAACCAAAAACCGCAGACCGAGTCCTAAACTTGGCGATTTATAGACGAGACTGATGATTAGGTATTAAACGAGATCTATAGATTAATTCGAAGAGGAGAAGAATAAGATGAGAGCAAAAAGACGTAGTTAATATCGTAGTTGGCAGAAAATTTTCTGAGAATAACTGTTTGTTTCCGTCGCGATAGTGATTGGTCGGATGGAAAGGGGTTAAATCTAAAGAGATACATAACGTAAAATTAAACGAATATATATTATATACATATATATCATTTCGAGTACTGTGCATCAGAAGATGACGAGCCTCGCGTAAAATGGGGCGAGAAACTCATGGCTTGCATATCAACCCTCGACTGAAACACCTACGTCGGTTACAGAACTGACGCCGCAGAATTCCCGGGGGATTGTACCGTACCGTAATTGCGCGCCGTAGCCGTATCGAAGGAGTTACGATCGGGGAAACGACGACAGATGTGTCCACGGACGGCAACGTGGAGATATTCGGTCGTTCCATAACGTGTAACACCAAGGTTTGCATTTTCGCGTAGTCACCATTGAGGGATTTAATCCTTACGGATCGACGCGATAGGCAAATGACAATAGAGACAAACGTTCCTTAACAGGATTAAATCTGTTTACGGTGCTTACGTTAAAAAGAAAAAAAAAATATTGCTGTCACTATAAGGGACACGTCTGATTGATCGAAGCGGAGTAGGCCAGAAGAAATTTAAACTCGAGCTAATAACATTCTAAATGTAATCCTCGGGATCCTGCCGTTGCAGTTAAAGGCTGAAAGAGGGGAGGGGTAGCACGTAGATAGACATAGAAAAGACATACGTTTACGATGTAAGATTAATCGCGCGTCTCTTTCCAGTGGACGAATGGATGTACATAGCTTACTCATGTTTTTCTTTTTTTCTTTTTTGGTACGAAGAGGACCCCCTACAAGTAAGTTCGCGTACTCTCTCTCTCGCGCTAAGTGTCACGCTTATATAGTGAATCTAATTAAATGAAACACCGGTGGACGAGGAATAAGTAAATTGATGCGTTAATCGCGGAGTAAATAAATACATTGCGTAAATACGATAGTGCGGGATAGATCTCGCGGACATCTTCTGGTGAACAGGTTCTAAACGTGTACAAAATCAAATTATAATTTGGTAGCCCGTAGTGATCCTGTAAACGGTACAGTATTCCAGGTAGAGAGGTAAATACATAGCACTGTGTATGTAAGCACGACTACACGTTATCTCACACAGATACACGTGCGTACACGCATACATACATACACACTCACACCGAACTCGAGGTTGTAAAAATGAAGCCATCTGTGTCGATAATTAATTGTAACTTTGAGAGCAAGCTATGGATAATAACTGGTTCTAGATCTTAATAATACATATCCCATCTATATGTATATATTTGCAATCGCATGAGAAATTCAATTGATTAATTATCTCGATAATGTAATTATCATTACCTTTATTATTAGTGTTATGATTATTTATAGCCCTCGGCCGCGTTGCGAGAGCCGAGGCTGAATAAGTATGTTAAAATTGACGTTGCGTTTAAGGCGTTAGGTTAATGCTCGTTAGTTAGATACTTAGGTAGTTAATGCAGCGTAGGTACATATCGTTAATATTGTTATTAATTAATGGTATTGCGAAAGGGTATTAATACCGGTGCGCTTTGATTTCTTTTGTACACGAAGAAAAAGTTCTGTTAGCTCCTCCAGATCGAATTTGTTTTGCTTGCTTTTAGTGAGCGTTAAAATTTTATAAACTTATCGATTAAAGTAAGAGGATCAGTCTCACTTGACAGTCTAAATTCTAAATAATTGTTATAATCTGCAAAATTAACAAGATGAACTCATCAAATGTTTGAAAAGAAAAAATTATTCACATTAATTAATCAGCGTGATTAAATTAGTGGATGGACTAATGAAATCAAAATTAATAGAACAGCAGAATTTTAAAGTTCTTTTTTTAATTAATTCTATAAATCATATTATCTTTTAAAATACATCAGAAAAATGGTGTGCAAAATCGTTTGTACAGTCTTATAATTCGGCGATTTTATTTTAATTGATGTATACACATCAAATTTTATTTTAATTAATACAATCTATAAAATGTCCGTTTTTTGAGCCGGATCTTCGGACACACTACAGATCGTACAAAACAAACCAAAGCGCAGTGTAGCCTTTCTAGCGATCCCCAACGAACCCAAGTATTACCGGTGACATATACCTGCTCCTACATATCAGGTTCTAGACACCCCGAGCACTACCATGCGCCATATCAATGTTTCTAAATGTCCCTTTCCCTCCCCCCTCGGTGTGTCCCTTCGTCCTCCTTTCTACCTTTCGATGTCCCAAATGAAAATTAGAGGCACGCCGATTATCGATCACTTTGTCCCTTATTACTCCCTATTCCATCCTCTCTTTCGCGCCCTTTATCCCGTACCCTTTTTACCTGTTTCCGCCCGACTTTCCCCACCTCGTTATTGTACATCGGAGCCGGAAGGGTCTCTAAGCTCTGTCTTCCCATCGCTGCGTGAAAAAAAGACAAATTAGATGTAATAAGATTTGTTGACTGTGTACACGTATACACATTATTATAACGCATCGATCATGTGCATCACCAGCATATACACACGCATCCACTCGCACACGACACCAGTTCACATCACAACGGGGAACACGAAAACGACAGCCGCTGCGTCAAGATAGTCCACGCTGGATCGCCAATGCTGAGATCGCAATTCACGTCCGTTAGATCGATCGCACATAACACCATGACTTGTCTGACATTTAATTTATTTTAATTTTAGATCACATCGCGGAAGACAACCGATGTTTTATTTAACAAAAGATATTTCTGCATCGTAACACTCCAAATGTATAACGATATTTCATCGAATAAGTGTCACTTTTCGTCGAATTTTTTTCGCGACGAGCTTTTAAAATTCTAATTCGCGTTTCAATTGGACGAGAAATGATCGAGTGATCTTACGATTGTAACACAAGGCGGATTTTGATTCACGCTAAATCATATGTTACAGATTAGAGTTACCTTTTTTTTTTTTAGTATTTATATCACATGTGTGTGTTATACGTCGAAGTGTTCAAAGCAAAATTGTCTATATGATCAAACAACTCGCATAGAAAACCAAGCTATGCTATTGTGATTACTGATTGAGTTTTAAATTTCATAGCTAACTCCCTTATTCATTTGCTCCGTCAATTGGCACAGTACGGGTCGCACTAATATTGCATCCGAGGAAACCACAGAAATTAGTACGGATGCGGGAGACTTAGATTAAACAAGTTTGCGAACTCCTGTTCCGGAAAGCTTGCGTTTAATTAATTTAATTAATTAAGTCCGACACGGAAAGCCGATCGCGAGAATCAAGGTAAGCCGAGACGGAATTTCGCAGCGTATCGGTTCTCCAGCTAGATTCGATTTGGTTGCTCATTCAAGGAACGTTCCTGTCGTCATACGATATTCCATGTGTTAGCCATAATTTCGAGTTTGGCCACGTCAATCAAGCATTGACCGTCCATAATAACCTGTCATGCCGCAGCGCGCCGTAGCTATCGTAAGCCACGTCGTGGAAAACGATCTATTCACACCAAAAGACACGTACACACTCATGCTCGAGAGGTACAATAACGTGCAATAATGGTGCCTGATGGACGTGTTCTTATCACGTATAAGAATATCTTTTTCACTTTCCTTAAGGATGTTCTCGCTATATAAAAGTATTATGAGAATATAAACCTGGATTTTTATCTTCAATCCCTTCTTTTACCGGTTGCTATGTATATATGCAGGAATTTCGCGGTCAAAGATATGGTTTGAGTTATCTGTATATGTATCACTTTATTTATTATATGTATTTAACACGCAAGAGAAAATCTAATAAAATATTCAAAAAATACTTTATATCGAATTGTTAATATTTAAATTTTAATTTGGCATATATCGATCACCGAAAAGAAATAAACTTAGAGCACAGTTCCGAAACGTGACAGAGCATCTCGCATCGGGCAACATGTCGGCACTTGTACGCAAATCGATGAGACACGTACACTCTCAGACACACGCTCCAAAAATATGGTTGCTCCTAAAAACGAAAACAAAAAAATAACGATGTAATGTGTATATTAATACTTGTATGTCGTACGCTCTAATGTTGTTTGAAGAGTTATTTGCGAGTCAATTATCTGTGCCTAGCAGCCCTGTGCACCCTATCAAATGTACCACCGTTCAGATGAAAAAGAAATACCGAAATGGAAGGGAAAACGGAAGCGAACGAAAGAGGGAGAATGAAAAGCAAATACGAATTCAGGCAATACGGAAAGACGAAGGATAATAAGAACAAAAAAAAATACAGAAAGAGAGATATGTATAGTATCGAGCAGAACACGACACGACACGTGTGTTTCTCACAAATTGCACCCTGTATACATAGTTCGCACAATGATCTGTTCCTATTTTGGAATCAGTTTTTTCGAATTTGCCAAGAATGTATATCTACAGATTCTATATGAGAATATATATAGAAAAAAAAAACTGGACATGAAATATAAAGTATTGAAATCTAGTTCTGGAATTGTTAACCCTTTTCGACCAAGCGTGATTTTTCGGGGGAGGACCGAAACGCGCGTCAACTCTGTCGCGCCCCCGGAAATCGATTTCCCTTTGAACCAGGTAGCCTAATAAAAACTTTTGTTCTTTCACGCGATCGGACAACGTGGATATGCGATCTCTGCTCATGTTTTGTGCATCGAGAAATAGAAATAGCTCCATTAGAGAGAATGGTTGTTACTTTTGTGGAAGAGAGGGAGAGAATGAAAGCGGAAATGCGTAGAATACGCACGTGAGGGTGACAAACGCCTGGCGAGAATTCGATGGAGGAATGAATCGGGTTGAAATTAATCATCTTGAAGGTTTAGGGGTATATTTGAAACCATGGACACACACACATACACCACATACGCATTATGTCTTTTATTACTTTTAATTAAAATATAATATTCTCTCAAAATATATTTTGAAATAAATATTTCAAAATAAATCAAATAAAGCTGTGGATGTTGATTTTAATATGTAATTTAAGACCTATTATAAAAATGTGAATTACGTTGATAAATTCTTTTATGTATCAATTTTTAATAAGAATTAATATCACTGAATCGTGTATTTTCAATAACTTCACATCAAATAACTTTTAATTTTAATCCGATTTACCCTCTTCCGCCGTTTTACGATAAAACAGAAACTCTCACCTTCACGTGACGAATGTACATCTCGAGAAAATAAACAAAAAAAAGAAAGACCGAACGATTCAGCGGAATTAATATTAAAAATGTAGACGGCAAAGAGGTACGTCGACGCGAAAAACGGTGAGCATCGCGCTTCCTTTCTAACGCTCACCGCCGGCGGGAAGCAAGGAAAAGACCGAACGATATTCAAAATCGCATGTACACGAGCTTCGCGACTCAGAACTCTGCTCGCAACAGAAATTATATAGATATAGATATATACACATATTATACCGTCACACACTGAACACAACAGCACAGCCACAACTACCACTACCACCACCACTACCACGACCCACGCACATCCATATATATATATATAAAATATATATATTTATACATATACATCTATATATTATATAAACTTATATTACATCTCTACGAATACGAGAGGAAACTCTTCTCACTCACTCTTGTGTAACTATCACACCGGTGTACACGCTGTAGAAGTATATGTGGGACGCCTGTATGTGTGTCTAGAACTATCATCTGCTTCACAATTCTCTGTTCGAGAGGAACACACTACGATCACGCCGCTTCTCGTCGTATCGCGGATTTGTGTCATCGTCCGTGTAATCGCGCTCTTTGTCCCATTGACGGCGCTTTCATCCACTTGTACAAATTTCAGAACAATAATTTGTAAACTTGTCGAGCCACGTCGTAATTGTTCGACGACAAAGCTGTTTGCCAATTTGTTTCGGCATAATTCAACATGATTAATTCCTTCAATGTCAATCTTGTATTTAATATGATAGCAGCGCTAAACATGCATGCAAAAAACACGCGTTGAAGTCTCTAGAAGCACTTAAAGTCTCGTCGCACCAGTTCGAATCTTAGTGGATTTATTCAAGAAGCTTTTATTAATTGAATTTTTATTAGATTGATGTGATTTGCAATAAGCGCAACGAAGGATGAAAGGCAAATTTTCTTCAGGTAGTTCCTGAAACATTGGAAATCGTAATGAAGATGCATTTTCGAGCGATCGATAGAGGCGAAGCAGCGAGCGTGAATCGATAACATTAATCTTAGAAGTACTAAGCTTTTTTTCTCATATTGCGTTACCAGAGATAATATATTTTTTCCATTCAGTAGTAAGATTGTGACGAAGCGAGGTGTCTTTTTCCCTAGAAATTTCGAGGTTCGCTGTCACTGTATTTGCATCTGTAAGAATATCGAAATATTTCGAGCGATATCGAAATCAAGTTACGAAGAAACTTTCCTTTACGACTTTTGCACGAACTTGGTACTTCTAGGATTGAAAGCGACAGATTTACAGGGGATCGATTACAGGGAAAAGAAATATAAGAGGGAGGAAAGAGTAATAAAAACGATATACACACTCATCGAGCGCCGCTAGTAAAAGACATGGTAGGCTATTATTATCGCTAAATAGTCGCTAGCCGATAGTGATGTAGTTTATTCTTTAGAGTTTATTTTAAGTTCTTAATTATATACGCGAGAAAAAAGAAAAAGAAGTGGTTACTATTAACCAACTACTATCGTATCACATTACACACTGTAACACGTCGATTATAATAACAAGAATATTTACCTGTGCATATTGACATATTATGGAGTCACATCATTAAAACATATACTACTCAATATATATATATCCAGCGTGAGCGACTCGATTCATTGACACCCACACCATATACCATGGCATAATATCGATAACTCGGAAACAGAACAATCAATTTTAAAGGCTTCTCAGGTAGCTAGCTAACGTTGTTCGTTGTCATTTTGGCATCAAAATGTCATAAATGTCATTTTGATGTCAAAATAACAATAACGTCTGCTATCTGAGTTTTATATACCCAACCTGTTTATCTTTTATTTTATTATTTCGACTACACAACATAAATAGTTAGCAGAAAGTAATTTTGATGCCGAAAATTTTTAATAACGTTACGAGGAATATTAACGAACACAAGAGATGCACCACACTTTTTCGAGTAAATAGATTAGTTTACGGGCTATCTTATGTATAACGCGTCCAAGAATCTATCGCACTTTCTTTTGTGTACCAGAATCTTTAATCTTTGAAATTTTTTTTTAAGAAACGTTTTAATCAAATTTTTTCCTTTATTCTCTAACTTTTTAATATCAAGCATTTCTACAAGAAATTCCTTTTTCTCGAAATTTTTAAAAATATTGATTTGACATTAAATATCTTTAAATCTGAAACGCCAAAACTTTGCGAGAGCAAGTTCTGGTTAAAGTTAATGATGGTTGAGTTAATTCCGAGATATTAATAGAGTAGATGAATAGGGTTTTTGGATAAATCGCATTAAAATTTAAAGTACTCGCCTTAGGCCCGGTTGAACCAACATCACTTTTTAAGCAAGACTTAAAACTCTCTCCGTCTCGTTTTAAAGCGAAAGAGAGACAGAGAGAATTTTAAGCTTTGCTTAAAGTCAAAGAAACGTTGGTGCAATCGAGCCTTACTGGTTTAACATATTATACATTGACTTATTTCACTAACTCTGCTGGTTGCCAAGCAATTCACTCCTGTTACCTTTCTACTATATATACGTACATATTTCGGACATACATATATTTTCAACGCAAGTCTTTAATCTTAATTCGACTCACTTTTCGATATCCGTTCATTCGCTCCAATTATACTACTATTATACGTACAGAAATACATTTTACAACGATCGTGTAATTGCGATTGTTGCAAAAAACAACGATCGTTCTCCAGGAAAGTCGGTGACGAATCTATGAGAGAGATATATCGAGTATTATTATATACATCTTGCACTATTTTTCAACAAAATTTTTATATTTTACTGCATATTTCAACAATATATGATTTCGCGTGTAACATAATTTCATCATGTTTAAAAAAATAACTACATGCTTTGCACATTTTGTTTCTCTTTTATACATCATTTGACTTTTATACATCATACTATTATACGAGACTCTCATGTTTTATGAGTATCCACGCAACATTGTCCAGTTTAATGAGATTTAATCGTAGGTTAATTAGTATATATACTTTTCCTTCTTTGAGTCGGGATCTTACGAGAATTTCTTTTGCGATTTACGCGGCTGAAATAAAATTACATCTTCCTCGTTATATCTTTCCGCTGCAATTATAAAGATACGTTTTTTCCAGTCTTATTCTCTTAATTTTCTTTTTCTTCCTCGTTATTTGCGTTTGTCAATTATTTCAAAAGGATTCTCTTTCTTTTTGCAAGAAAAAATTTTCGCGCTCTATTAATACACGTTCCACGAGTAATCACGTAATACGAGCCGTAAATCGATTACGAGAGTGCATATATTCTTGCCCGATGCACTCGAAATACGAATCTCTGCGTCATGTCCTATATATTGAAGCGACTAATTTTTTTTTCTCGCGTTCTTGGCGACCGTGGCGAATTAATCGCGCGGTATCGTGCCCGTGGCGAAATAATGCAGGAGCAGCCGCGCAATTAAAGTCCAGCGATGGGTACTCCCGGCTCTCCGCAAGAATATATAAAACCGGCGCGAAAGTTTATGCAACGTGGTCGCGATAAATTGCAGCCGATAAGGCGCGCGTATATCACCGCATAGCGGTGCAAACACGCGCTCCTCCGCCCCCGCGATTTTCACAAACGAATGAACGGACGAACGAACGAACTGCCGACATAATTGCCGCAAATTCGTGCACACGTTATCGTGCATGCACTTGTGCATCCTTGCGCGCGTGTTATACACGCGTGCCGCGAATCGGATTGCCTCGAAATTCGCGAATTTTGCTTGATATCCGTGGCCAGAGAGATTGAACGCCAGGCATAAATAACGCGACGCGTCCGTGCTAAAGAGATATATTTAACGACCGACGCACTCGACGGACATGTGTGCAAAACGTGCGGCGCGCTTTGTAACTGTGAAAATTGATCGTCGTCACGTAAAATATCAAAGGGCAAGAAAAAAAATTTTGTACGCCGAAAAGAGAGATTATTTTCAATCTCTGTGAAAATGATGTTTCTAAAAAAGAGAAGCCGGCGTGAAATAACGCGGTTTGATGACGCAACGTTATCGATCGCGCCTGATTTTTTTTTAATTTTTCACATTTTTCTCCCTTTCGCGATAGCGATACATTTTTACTGGTCGAGTCCCTTTTGACGTTGATTTTCTTAGCGATGAAACGATGATGTATTTTCTATCATACTAATGTCTTCTTGTTGTGTCCCTGAAGAAGACAGTCTGGCATCAAACTCCATGCTAATGGAGTTTATACGGCAAACACACACGACGAGAACGATTTTGTTGAAGTATCTAGAAATTTAGCTAGATACAGATCTGAAAATAATCTTGTTAAACCATCAAAGTAATTATGTTTGACCATCAAAATAATTACGTAGGAAGTTCGAGCATAACGATGATGTTGCAAAAAGTTTTGACATTCTATTCAACCAGCGTGCTTACATAATTATTTTGAAGTGGTTCAATAAAGTTCCTTTCTATATTTAACTATATAAATATTTAGATGCTTCAATAAAATCGTTCTTTCTGTGCATCTGCGTTCAACAGACAAAGCAGTTCAATGGGTGCTCAGTGATTCTTTATTAGAATTGGTTTGATACACTAAAAACGTACTAAATTTTAATAAATATTTATTTGAATAGTTCTAAGTAAATATTTACTAAATGTAAACATATATTTGATATAAAAACTATTAATTTGATTTAAATATCATTTCTTTATTGAGTAAATATTTATTTACTGTAAGTAAATGTTTACTTATTGTTAGTGCTATTCAGAGAAATATGTATTAAGATTTACTAAATTTTTTTCGATGTACTTATAAGTTCAGAAAAGAATTAAAAGTAAAAATCAGTTATATTAAAGAACCACTGAGCACTCACACTGATTTGTCTGCTGAACACAGCCACCATTTGTCGATGCAACGAAATCAATTCCAAACTAACGAGAGAATTGAATAGTTACAGGATTCATAGATGAAAAGAATACCCACCGGACAAAGATCGACATACACATAGATCGATCAGAAACAGGCGGCTCGGTCGTCCATCCACACAGATCACACGGACTACATGGACCAACATCTTCACATACGCATGATCGAATCCACGCGTGAAACCAAAGCGCGAGCCGGCGAATTCTGTTGGTTCGCGAGGCCTTCGACAAAAAAAAACAAAAATAACGCGATCTTGATAAGATCACATCAGTTGCTTGAAATAGAGCTACTTGGGCATGCGATCGATTTGCATGCTTATAGAAAGGCAGTAGTTTCGCTAGATCCTTTGTATTTCACGAGCATGCGCACATCTCTCTGAACTTGAGCACTTGTAACATCGTAATACGTGAAACGATGACGAACAACAACGAACTGTGCCAAATGAGCTTTTCCTCGTAAATCCAACTTTCGTTTGCTGTCCTTTTTCCTACCATTTTAACGATTGTTTCCTCTTCCATTTTAATCATTTTGCACGTGGAAGGGAAATCCAACTGCGTGACATCTCGTTTTAAATTAAAAAAATATATATTTATATATTTATATGTATATATATACGTTAGCAAAGTAGACGAACAAAATGTACTAAAGAGTAAACTGAACGGAAAAGATAATGGAGGTGTATTGTAAAGACGCATGTGCGAAAAGTAATAGTGATGGCAGAGGAGAAGAAGAAGGGAGAGAGCAAGAATTTCCAGAGGCAGGTGTTACATTAAAAATTGACGTAAGTAATGTATTTTCATATTTACAAGAGTTACGAGTATAAGTCTAATTGGGTAAGTCTCGAGTACTTGTACATATGTGTATGTGTATGTTACGCTTGTAAAAATATAAAGCGCGTTTTTTCAAAACGTAATTATCCCATCGATATCGCTTCAAGACCGCGTCTCCGGAGATTGCGGTAATCCCGCCCCGAAGATCCCAAGCTTAGCTATCGTATATAAGTCTAATATCTACTCGCGCACACCGGAATTCCATTTCGATATTGCGACAGTTACCGTCGTCACCAAATGCGATCTATTTCTCCGTAAATCATCCTCATCGACGCAACGAGTACATTTTGAAAGAACGCCTCGGTTAAAGATGCTTTCACTGAAAGCGATTAATCTTTAAGGACGTCTTCGGATTCTGATAGGCCGCGAAAATTACACGCGTACAACCGCCAGTTTTACAAAAAAACTGAACCTTACATCGACGAGAACGAAAGTTTTCGCTGCGTAGAAAAATACGAGGCGCTCGCGAAGTCTCTGTCTATTTTATGAAAGCATCAATCTTAATTCTTGCGAGAGCAAAATTTCCAGGAAAGGCGATGCAAGAAAATTGTTATAAAAGAAATTCGAGATTTTCAAATCTTCTTAGATCGATGAAGAAGCTCTGAGCTTCTTTAACCTTTCGGAAATTATTTGCTTCAATTAATTACATCGTTAAGAAATAATGCCAATTATTTATCGAGATCAAAAAATAATTTTCTACACTAAAAAAGAATTTACTAAATCTTAATATATATTTTTTTATTAGTACTAAATAAATATTTACTTACAGTAATACATATTTGCTCAATAAAAAAAATGATAGTTAAATTAAATTAATGGTTTTGTATCAAATAAATATATGTTTACATTAGTAAATATTTACTTAGAACTATCCAAATAAATATTTATTAAATTTTAGTATTTTTTTCAGCGTACAAATAAAACACGACATATAATGCCTTATTAAAATTTTAAAAAGATACAATATAATGTATAAGCGCCATAACACTAACTTCGGAAAAATAGAGTAGAGACTTTACTAGCATCCTGCATGAGAATCTCGGCGATACTTCCTTACGAGAAATTTCTCATTGAATTGAAGATTTTGATGCAATAACATGCTAAGCCGCGCCAGAGAAAAGTTTTTGTGCGGTGCAAGATTCCTCCTGGCTTATACTTACAGATTTCATTATATTAGCTCCGATAAAAAGGTTCTCTTTCCTTTTAAGAATAACGAGGAATAAATATAATGGAAGGAAAAAGGCACGAGACAAAGGTACCGTTTTAATAATTTACAACCTTTTTCAATGTCGAACTTTTCGTACGGTTTAGCATATTGTTGTCGCAAGTTTCTTAATTAATCTCCACTCTCTCCATCGTAACCGAGGGAAGTTTTTATCGACTAATTGTCTTCACAAATATGTATATATCGTCTTCACAAATATATATAACCGTTTGTACAAGATGCTTATATTCGCGTTAGCAATAGTTTTATTCGATAATCTTCAATTCGGAACGATTAAGCGAAACGCGAAGACTTGACGGATGAGATACAAAATATTTTTAGATAATCGGAGGACGGTCGCGCTCTCCTCTTTATTAAAAATGCATCATCGTGCTCTCTCCATCCCTCGCAGAGCTTGACTCGGCATGCCAGGAGGTTGGGCAGCTGGCTCACCCCCTCTCTCAGGATCACTGTTAGTGGCCTCCGAAATTTTGACCCGCTTGTATTTCCCTGTAATTTAATGTCGCTTTGTATGTCGCGTCAGGCATTGTGAAATTTTATTACATTCTAGTCTAGAAATCAAAAATTTTATCTAGATTACAAAAAGCATAAATTAGATAATTCTTTAGAAATAATTCCCGATCAATTTTAAATAAAATAACTTTTTTTCTCAATAAAAAAGTGATATTTAAAAAATATATAATATTTAAAAAAAAAATAATGCTTAAAATCTCACATAATCGTAAACAAATTAGATGTAGATTATTATTTTATATAATGAGTTTTAGGTAATTTGATGCGTATCGTGAATAAATTCGAATACTTTCGACTAGTAATTCAGTAGCTAGATGGTTTTATTTTAAGCTATCACAGAATGCTTACTAGCTAAGCGGACCATGGTGACGCCCCACCAAATGCTCCAGCCCCATCCGACGAGACAGAATAGAACGGTAAACATTTGGCCCACGCCCACGATGAGATTCACGATCAATGCACCGAGTCGTGATCTCACTCCGGCAACGGCGGAAAATCTCGGCTGTCCAGTGCATAGATTGAACAAGCCGCTCCAAACGGTTCCTAAGCGAATTCAATTAAATTATCAGAGAGGGAATACTGATTGTAAGGGATAAACCACTTGAATATTTAGAAAACCGATAATGGTGGCTTTTCAATGGAACACTTTGCTTTCGAGAGACGGTGGTATCAATGTTTAAATTAACCGTACCAGTGCCGGGTAGTAGGAAATTCCACACTAGGCAAAACCAGGCGAGAGGAACCGGCAGACAAGGAATAGCGCCTCGCATAACAGAATTATGTTCTACCAGAACATCCGGTATTTTAGCCTTCGGTACCTGCAACATTACGTATCGAGTTTTTATATATAAATAAGAAAAACTTTCTAGAAATGATCTCTAAATTGTTATTTTTGCCAGGTGGACCAACCGTGTTGTATCTCCCACAAGAAGTCTACTTCAAAAATATTCACTCGACTTGAAACTTTCTATGTCTTCGTTTTATTATATATAAGTCTCTCTGACGTAAAGTTTTTAAAAATAGTAAAATAAAAAACCTCAAAAAACAGTATTATAATTTTTGTATCATTAAAATCATAATTGCGATTTTTGTGATATTCGAATAATTACAACTTTTTGCAGAAAAAAATGACAGTAAATAATATTTCAAGAAAATTCCAAAACTGAAACTAAACTTTTAAAGATCGAACAAACTGCGACCATGAAAAGTTTAGAAATTGAAGGATGCAAAATGGCGGTTTGACTTCCTCGATGTAATTTTTATTTTAACAAAAGGTATCCATGTACCTCCGATAAAGGTGGCGGCGCCACGCTCGTAAGACTGTGCTTGGCACGTGTGTTTCTTGCGTGTTGTTGCGTGTCCGCGCGTTTGCAGCTGCATTTGCAACAGCTAAATGCGCGACGGCAGAGCACACCGCATCTTCTCTCGGGCGGACAGCAAACGGTAGGCTCGGCAGGGGCGATCCTCGATTTTCTCGTACAACACTTGAGCTCTCGTAATCTCTCTCGCAAAGACAAAGATTCTCGATCTTTCGTACGAACGCATCTGTCAGTAAAACGTTTCATAACGCGATTAAAATTTTGCAAATCCCCAAAATTCTTTCAAAACTCGCAGTGTCTCTAAATAATTCGATAACAGCAACAAACCACAAAGGTTTAAAAAAGAATTTGAGAAGTGACGTGATTCTTTTTAAATTATCGCGTCGCTTTTTGAAAGACGTCTTGAAAATTAATGTCTCTTTTGGTGAATATAAATTTTTATGGAGATATTAACGAAAAGCATTTGAGTAGTCTAAAACTGAAAGATTTCCAGAAGATTTCCAGAACAACTTCTGCTGATAGAAAGTCTAGAAACGGAAAATATAAATATATAATAGCAAAGTTGAGCAAAGAGGATAATACAGGAGAAAAGAAAGGAGGATATGTAGAAAGCAAAGAAAAATTACAAGAAATCGAGTTTCCAAAAAGTTCTGGAAGCAAGTTTGTGACTAACATTAAGTTAAGATAACAAGTTGTAGAGTGAGCCAAGTGAAACTAAGAATCAATATCATGAGATATCTTCGCGCGTGATACTTTTACAGAGAATTACTTTTTTTCTAATGTAAATTTCCTATTTTTATCATGTCATTTTTGTCTGCCTTTAAAAATGTTCTACTCTCTTGATATAATAGTATTTAATATTCTATTTGTAGGATAAGATGATACAATTTCGAACGTCAACAATTCTGTACAAAATAAAATTTAAATCCAATTTTCGAAGTTTAAGTTTAATTTCTTCCTGTTTGATTCCTTTCAATACTCTCCACACACTGAGATCAGTTGAACCTTTAAAAAATTATAATAGATTATTTTATTTCGTTCGGAATTATATCAGGTTCGACATTGTACCATATTACCCTGCATGACGCGAATGCCATTATTATTCAGTGTAACGAGAACGTAGCGCTTGATCGAGTAAAATTCAAATCTTTAAACGATACCTGCATCGCGCCTTTAATTTCGACCAGCACGACAACGCGTTTGTTGTAGGCGGCGATGCATCGAGCACGGGGGTTGCAATAGGCGGCGAGATATCGTTGATCACCGTTGTCCTCTCTTGATTTCTGGTCCATAGGAGACCCTTGGGATCCCTGCGGCAAGCGAGACACCTCATACTGGAGCAGCACTTGCAGTAATGACTCAAGGATGTTCCCCAACGTGCCAACAATTTTTTACTATCGTTTTGCTTTTTGTTACTGGATGCCAAGACACTGCAATAAAATCAAGCCACGTCATTATTTATTTTTTTTTTAGACTAAGCTGAGGAGTAAAACGTGCATACATTTAATTTGAATAACTGATCACTTAAATTGTAAATTAATTTATATAATGGCATATATTTATTATTTCGAAATATTCAGGAATAAATATATGTACACATATAGATAATTCTTGATAGAATATAGAATTATAATATACTACATTTAGAATTACACATTAAATAGTTTTTCCTTAAAATAAGAAAGAAAATCCTTAAAATAAAAATGATGAAAAATATTTATCGTTTAATTTACTTTATGCACCGTTAATGTCTGACAATTTATTCCTGAAAGATTATTATCGATTTTGCATTAGCTGCATAGACTATTAGCACCTATATACACCTATATACATGCATATGAGTCATATGTAAAATGTATAGTAATATCAGAAAGAGTATTGATTACGTTAACTAGATTCTCAAGGAGCGAATTATTCTCGCGACGTAATATTTAGATTTACTTAAAGGCGCAAATTTTATATTAATGAAAATCACAGTCTTCTTTAAACACTAATAAAATATTAGTTTACGTCAATAGTTTCAAATATTTTAAAATTAAATAGACAACAGTTACAAGTTGAATAGAAATTACAAGCCATTGTACATAAGTGCACATTTAAAAGTGTAAATCCCTATTTACTAGCGAAACGCGTTTCGTGACTCAGGGTACCCACCCGCGGGCCAAGCCGCAATCGACGAAGAACAGAAGATTCCTCACATGAGGCTAATCGTAACACAAAATCCTCACGCATACCAAAGCGGTGCACCTCAAAGCCGCGCAGGTCCCATCCCTCTGTCCGCGCACGCAATCGCAATCAAGGAAATCCCTTACCTACACGCAACAGCTTCGCAGGATGGAGAACCACCTTTTGGGAACTTTTTCGGGAGCGATCGGTGAACGTCGATGACGCGATTGCCAATCTCGAACTCTCGATAAGCACCCCGACGGCAGACCCACGCGGAGACAAGCAGAAACATCGGCGAAGATTAAGCCGCCCGAGAGTGGCGATCGAGCACGAGGACGATCGCGAGGATTGATGAGGGCGGAAATAAGACCACGATAGCGGTTCGTAAGTCAACGAGCGGCCATCACCGGCGGCCGGTCTCCAGTGACTTCGGTCAGTGATTGCGGGTGCCGCAGTCGCGGCAGGACGTGGCCGACGAGGGTGGCAGGGCGAGGGTGCGAGGCCGGCCACGACCGGTCACGCAAAGATTTTCAACCTTCCCTTCACGTTCCCAATCCCCGACCCCGCGAGCTGACCGCGAAATCGATACGCGCGACACGAAGTTCTTTACCTTAACCGGCCGGTTTTCAAGGCGGCCGCGGCCGCGGCCGATTTTCTCCCCGGAGCGCGTAGCGTCGCGTCGCGACGCGCGTGTCGGTGGCTGCACGGCATTAAAGCCGCGCTTGTAATTCGTCGTTACCTTAACCCTTAAAAGGATAGCGAGCACTTTCGCTGATAGAAGGAGGGCAGTTGCTGCTGGATTGATTGTGCTTATTTTAAAGTTACGATATCACACTCGTTCGTGCATATAAAGTTGGAAGACTCTCAAGTGACAACAATATTTGTCTTTCGCGATAAAAAAAATGTAACATATTTTTTTTAATATGTATTTCTTACTAATAACAAACAAATGACATTGAAAATATTTGAGAAAAAAAATTTTACAACAAAAATATATTACATGTCGTTTATAATAGCTATATACATTTTTTTAATTTTTACTCTAGATTATTATAAATTATAATATGTTTACTTATATTGAAAAAAATACAAAAACTACTAATTCAATTTAACTATTTCTTTTTATTGATTAAATATTTGTTTATTGTAAGTAAATATTTACTTGATACTATTTAAAGAAATGTATTAAAATTTAGTGAATTTTTTCAATGTATATATTTTTTAATTCTTTTATTTCATCATAATTATTTATTTTACATCATATTCAATTTTTGATATTTTTTCAAGCCTGAGAAAAAAGAATTTATTTTTTCGAGGAATAAGATTTCTTATCGACCGCCACGAGTGTTATAAACCGCGATCGTAAACTGATAGATATTGGTAAACAGTAAAATATTAACAGCCAACTTCTGTTGCCAGTTCACGACAAAGAATATTATGCTATTATGCGCTGAGAAAATTGTGAGAAAAACGATGCTCAGCGTACTCCGATAAATTTTCAGTTCCGTCAGTTCAATATATTTTCACGAGAAATTTTTTGCGAGCACTTAAAAAATCCACTTTTCACGAGAGACTAGAAGATATTTTATTATTTATAACGTGAACTTAATAATTTATTTTCTATAATTATCTACTTTTTTATGCTCTTTGTTCGTTGATTGTTGAAATTTTTTGTTAACATAGAAACTTTTTTGTATCTTATCTTTCATATTTCTATTTTACATTCCCGCAGCTTCAAGGAATTAAATTAAAAAATTTCTCGCCCACATCATTGCGACGAAATAAACCTTCGCGCTCCTCCAAAGGGAAAAACTTATCCGCCCTAAAAGGAATTAACTCAGCGGCACACTAAAAGCATGCTGGTTGGATGATTATATAGCTGAATCATGATTCACGACACGCTCGACAAAACCATTAAAAGTTGCACATGTCTGAAAGTTCGTATTCCACCATTTGTGCCGCTGATTAAAGAGGCATGGCGGCGGAGGGGTCGAAAGGGAGGAGGATGGCAAAAGCGGCAGAAAGTTTGCGCAAAATGCAGTGTCATTAAAGCGCAAATACCGCGATCTACTTCGATGTGAATAATTTTGTGCCGTGCCGAACACTTTCCCCTGTAATTGCGCCACTAACGAGAGCAGAGAATCGCAGAAATAAAATCCGCGCGCGGATTATCTTGGGAATCAGAGCGTCTTTTTTCAGAGGTTTCACGTCGGTCTCCGGAGGATGTGCCTTCTAAATGAATGAAATTCGCCTTAACTAAGGCATTGCCCAACGAGCGTTCTCCGTAATTTAATTAATCGGTCAGATCGATCTCGCGCACGTTGCCGCAACAACGCGCACATTGTGTCCGGGAATAATGCGTGCTAATTCTCGTTATTTTTGTTTCCTCATTTTCTTCGCTGAATCTCTAGCCTGTGATTCTTAACATAACATCAAAGATCATAATTTTTGATGAATCTAATGGTAGAATATTTAATTATAAGACTTGTAGGATTAAAAAAAAATATTCCCAGGAATTTTTGTAATTAGAGAATAATATATCGGTTGCAACATTGATACAAACAAAAAACAATATTAAAATTAGAAACAGGACCGTTTATATAAATAAAATTTGTTAAAAAATTTAAAACAAAACGCCTAGAAAAAATATGGAAGATATCACTCGTTTGCTAACAACAACCTAATTAAAAAATTGTCACTTTTAAGTTATTTACAAAATAAAAACGGAAACACAAAGAAAGAAAGAAAAAGCATACTTTAAAAGAACATACTTTTATTTTATAATCAATTATTATAACAAAATTGTATTTTAAAATTAATAATTTTAATGATTCAAAGCATTCAAACTTATTTTCTGGAAAATTTTGAATCGTGTCGTTGTTGTAGTAAATGCGCAATATAATAAAAGGGATCTGGCGTTGCGTTTACTATCGGATTGCATGTAAATCGGCTTTTACCAAAAGGTAGATTCGGACGCAATGAAATGAATGCTATACTTCAGATCTACAGCAATTGTTTCGTGTCGCGCGAGCGGCATTATCATTCGCACAAATTGTAATAACTGTCGTTATAACACAAAGCTACAACAGCTCGTCGCCTTGTAAAACAGCGGCTACGTGTCGTGCCGCATAAATGTAACGGGAACAATCCCAGAAATTTCTTTACGCACGTAAACATAGTTCACCAAGGAGCGCAAAGGGCGAGTGATTAAGTGGTGATTACGACACACATGACTGACCCCATTAGCACGTATCTCAATAATAATAAACGAGATATTAATCACATCAGAAAACTTTCGTTAAAACAAACAGATTGTTGTTGAATAACAATTAACAATATTTTCTCTCACGAGCACGTTCAATCAATTTTTTTAGTTTGGCAGAAATTGATAGCGACAAAAATATGTGACATATAAATTCTGCTACATTCCAAAAGTACCTTTGAATTGCGATAGCAGCGTGACAAGCAAAATTAATAAATGAACAAGCGTGACAGATCGTTAGTAATAAAATGTTATACGCTTGTTCGCAATTTGGAGCACATTTTTCAGTATTATATTGTGCTCGGAAATAACGCGAGAGCTTTTCGCATCGCTATCAAAATCGCTCGCGTTAATAAATATGCGTTAAAGGTCTGAAATGAATTTTTCTTAACATGTTATTAAGCGAAACTTTTCATTTAACGATCCCACTGAAAGATATGAATTTCTGACATTAATAATAACGTAGAAAAAAAAAGAGAAGCAAGATATTGATATGTTCAATCCTAATGTAAAAGCATATTTATCAGTAATATAATCTATTCGTTACTCTCCGACGAAATTCACGGATTATTAATGCAAACGAATTAATAATGCAAACCGCCTGCAATTCCGTGCTCCTAACTGTCGCGGCATGCAAATATAAAAATGCGTGTGGACTCCGTTTATTTATAGCTCGCATGGTGCCGTCTACAGATTAAAAATAGTTTTTCTATCGATTAATATTAACTTAATCAATGCTCGCGAGAAGGATGTGACCGGAGAGGAACACGCGAGAGAGAAATTGTAATTGAGGTATTCAATTCCATCGCGGAAGAGAGAGAGCTTATCTCGAGTATGTATATTAATGTTCTTATGCAATTGTCAAATTGTAAACGTCACGTGTTTTAAATAATAAAGCCACGCAACATGCAAATTCGAATATTCAGTTGCTGCTTATCTATATTATGACTCGCTTCACTGTAAAAAGTGCAATATTTAACATGTTTAAAGCATCTTTGCAAAACAAATGTTTAACAATAAAAGATATTTCAATTTAAAACGCTTTAATTTTAAAAAATTCCTCTTTGTCTATCAACATTGCAAATTGATGCACCTTCCTGACACATATTCCGTTGCTGGTTACAAGGATAAGGAAGATGCAATTATCCTAATCTGCAATTAAAGTGGACTGAAAAGGAGCAAAGGTAACGAAAGAACGAGGATCAGAAGGAGGTAAATGTATATGCAAATCACATTGAAATTTGTTTCGCTCGATCTTTAATAACGCATTCTCGCATCTAATATTCTTGGGTTGCACGATGTATACTGTGAACGTTTCCCGCGCGTTATCAAGGATCAACGGGTGAATTATGTCGAATTGTGGGAAATGACCTGCTGGTTTACATAAAAAAAATGCAAGTGTGTATTAATAAAGCGAAAGCGAGTCACGTGCGATTGTATTGAAATTAATGGTTTATCTAGAACGAAGTAATTGAATCACCCATGCATACGATTATAAAGAAACGTATAATAAATATTAATTATACTAATAATATTGATAATTTAAAAAAAAACGGTATAATTTTTGCAAAATCTTTCGTTTCTTTTAAATAAAATAAAAAAGCTTATTGTGTTTTTCTTGGAAAAATTACAATATAACGTAATTTCAGTAGAAAAGTCGACGCGATGGTCAGACGGACGAAATCTGTCGGATTATATTAAAAATGTATTTGTTATCATAGTTTCCAATTAAAATTAGAATTTTAAAACAAATTCTTTTTCTCAAAACGTGCAAACGAGTATTTGCCAAAATCAAAATCCCACAAAATGTATTTAAATAGAGAATTAACCCTCGAACGGCACACATGGGTCATTTGTATCCCACTCGATTTTAAGACTCTTAAAGTGCTCGAAAAGTTCACACATGTTCTTTAAGGTCTCTACTAAATTATTCTGCTATGTAGATGTTGGAAAAAAAGTTGGGGTGGCATAGGGTCAGGCGCGCAGGTATATGAGAAATAAGAATGTTAAAAATTGCATGGACATGAATGAGGTGCCATGGGTGCCGTTCGACGTTTAATAGCGCAATAATTCAATCTACCGTTATACTTGCCGCACATTTCCATAAATATCTACGTTTGATACGTATAAAAAGGTACTTGTGTCCGATTATTTTTCAACACCGCGTATGACTCAACGGATGCGGATCAGCCAACTAAATCGGATTATCGCGTGATGCGAAAACACGTGCTGCCTCACCGCATTCTTTTGAATCCATTAATCCTTCTATGCGGTTATTTAACACCGTCAGTCTCGATGAGTCTTTCCTTTCATGAAACAGAGAAACTATCCTGAATACATAATATACATTGCAGGAAAAGATGGTGGCTAAACGAATGATCGATCAGTGCCTCAATCAAAGACTCGCTTGTCATTTTCGGACGTACCAGCAGATCCCAACGACGTAGATCGCCGCGACGGACAAATCGCAGGTACCGTGGGGGAGGGCGGCATGACCGAAAATCGACGTAACGTGGCAAGTGACCGGTGAGGCGTCGCGGCGCGGCGCGTCGCGCCGCGTCGCGTGCGGCCAAGGTCGACCCGTACCACCACTTGTATTTCACTCGCTTCGCCTGTGTGCTCTCGTTTCTCTTTATAGCTACCACGACATCTAAGCCCTGCGCGAGAGCACTTCCCCTAATTCGCCAATTGTCGCACTTGTAGAAGAAAAGAAAAAGATCCGCGCGAAAGCTGAGCTCAAAAGCTGAGCAGTGTTTTACTAGCCACTTTGTGAGGGTGAATCACTTGGGTTCAATTATGCAGATATTCAAAATGTATTTTTCTTGAATGCACTTTATGGACTTACTTGCTGTATCAGTCAAAAGTGAGAATAATATATATATATGAAATAAACATTTTAATACTTTTGCCAAAAAGAGGAATATATTATACTTGATTATATTGTAATATCTTAGTAATTATTTATTGTTCCTTTTTTGATTAATACACAAGAATAATAATACCATTAAAGAAATAAAAGAGATACTATTTTAATGTGAGGAATAGATGAATAAAAGTTAGAAAATATTGTTTTATAGGAATTTTAATAATTATTAATTTAAATATTAATTAATATGTTATTGTTTATTTTCTATCTGTATTGAAAGTAAGTTTAAGTTTTAAGAAACATTCTTCGAAACAATTTGTATATAAGGGTACTACAGAAAGTGAATAAAAATTGCCGCGAACAGTAATTTAATCGCTTAGATATCGCTGTGAATTACCAGTGAGATTTAGTATCTAGCGGCTATTATGCCATTAGTGTGCAAATTCGTGGTCAGCAATTTACCGCGCCATTCTCAATTAGACGAATCACTCTTCGATAAGTTGAGTCTGCATTTTATTTCTTACCACCTCAAATTAGTTCCATTTTTCTTCAGATATAATCTGACTTTCGTGAAAGCAATTCTTCTTATACAATGTTAAAGTGGAGACACCCTCCCTGTTACGTAAAACTTCCATGATCGATTCTTACTTGTAGAAGTCTAATCGATTGCGTAAAAAAGGCGTTTTATTTTTTAAACGTCAGCTGTTTCCAAAAGAGTTACATGATTGATTATGGATAACTTATGAAAAATGAAAAACATAACGAAACTATGATGGAAACGCATTCAACAGTCGTTGAAAAATGAACTTCTTGATAAAGATGGGAAATTCAGACGATGTAGAAAGGATATATGATAAGATGACCAACACTTTAAGAAGACAAAGAGGGACACTTAGAAAAATTCAATATTAATTGTAATAAAATTTTGATAGATAGATATTTGTTTAATCTCTGGAGGACCAGAGGCCTCTTTAGGGACCGTTAGTAGTGCCGCCTTTTTCGCCACTCATGATATTGACAAAAAAATTCTAGTCCTTAAAATAAAAAAATCGATCAAAAACATACCGGTCTTCAGAAGGTTAATAACTGTTAACAAAACATATAAACAATATCATATTATATTTAGGAATAACTATATAGTAACACCTAATGTATAACATTACATGTGATTACAACAAAAATTACGTCAAGTTATGAGATCACATTTTATTTCTTTTTTTAAATTGTACTTTTCTACTAAATGTATTTTTTATGAATAATATCCGGGTTATTAAATAAAAAATTATAACATTCTTCATATATATTAGTTGAAAATTATATTTCACATTTATTATTTTCACTTATTATTTCACATTTATTGTTTTTAAATTTAAAAGGGGAACAATTTATAATCATGTTTTTAATTTGGAACAAAATGTGGGACTGTCCTTCCTAAGGGGACGGTTAGTCACTAAGATATATGGGAGATCGTTCTATTTTCTCACGTCGTAGAAAGATACTTGGAGGAAATGTTTCATAAAAGAAATAGAACGCCATATATTTGTCGTGAACAATCGCGCATTGCATTTTTCACAACACGACGTATCTTCGTAACAAAAAGAAGTTTTAGCGTTCCACAAAACAAAAGTCAACGAGAGATCGTGGGCGAGTTGGCTCGCGTGCGAGATCAATCGTTAGATACAAGGATGGACTTTCGTACTTACATCCTTGACTTTTTTTTATGTAACGAATTCTTTGGGCAAAATTGTATTATATTTCTTCGAAAAGAAAAAAGGTTACTGATTTCTCAAAGCAAGAGATGTAAAATAAAAGTATTCGTTTGTTTTATTTATATTTTTATATATTGTTTAAAATAACTTCAGAAAACATTTTTTACATTTCTTATGAGATAGTTCAGAATTAAAATATGGATTTGAAAAATTTATTAAATAAATGAAAAAATTATTGACAGATGAAACTATGGAAATATACTGCAATTAGCAATAATAAAATTAAAATATGAATTTGAAAATTAAATAAATAAATGAAAAAATTATTAACAGATGAAACTATGGAAATATATTGCAATTAGCAATAATGAAATTAAAATATGAATTTGAAAATTAATTAAATAAATGGAAAAATTATTAACAGATAAAGAATTGGCTAAGACACTCTTCCCGGAAAGTTGAGAGCGAACCCTGGCTGAGGTAATATTTTTCGCAATAAATTATTTTCTCTCTTTCTTTCTAATTTATTTAAGGGGGGATTATTAGCGTTTCAGAATGATTATGTTGAAAGTCCGAAAGTATCGGCGCGCAATCATATCTGGAATAAATTGATTTAATAAAGAATATATAATGCATTATTCGAAACATTTAACTTTGACCGATCATGGCTTTCTTTATCGTATTTCGTCATTCGGCTTTCTTTGATGTATTCATACATACAGTCGTGCCTAAAATTCTTATAATGTTTAACAGATAAAACTATGGAAATATACTGCAATTAGCAATAATAAAATTGCGCAAACCGTATTCTGAAGTATATACTGGGTCATTAAAAGAAAATTAATTAAGTTGTAATGGAATACATGAATAAATATCGATTCACCTACACTTCGTCTACGCTGTGTGTGTGTGTGTGTACATGATATAAATACAATAGATTTGAAATAATTTACAACTTTTATAGTTTACTTTCTTCTTGACTTAAAATATTTCTTTCATATCAAAATAACGCGTTCCTTCGAAATATGCACGCAAGCAACAGAAGCAAAACAAATATTCTTACACATGTGAGAAAGAAAATAAAAAAGATATGATAAAGTTTTATAACTTCGTATAATTCGTGAAATTCGTATAATTCGAAATTCTTTCATAAACCAAAAAAACAATTTTGTTGAAGTATTAAAAACTTTAGATAGATATAGGTCTGAAAATTTTGTTGATCATTAAAATAATTATAGGAAATTCAAACATGATAAGCAATATTATTAAAAGTTTTACATTCTAGCAACCAATTTGAATTACTTAATTATCTTGATAATCTAACAAAATTTATATTTTTAGATCTTTATCTTTAGCAAAATTGTTCTTTCCGTGTAGGAGACTATTTAGTAAAGTCCGCCTTTGCTCGCATGGATACCACATTTCAAGTGTCGCGAATCAACGAGATCTGAAACTGAAGCGTGCGATTATTTTAAAAAACTTCCGGAATTTGTTTTGCGAGATTAAGTTATACTTATTAATAGCGCTTATAGCACTGTCACGCTATTGCGGTCTTGTGAGTCATTGGAACGTAACGTGGCCAGTAATAATAGGGAGTTTTTGCAATAGCATTTATCCAGATACAGTGAATACTAAGGTCAGGTTATCTTCTTCTTAACAACTAATTAAGAAAAGGATAGCGTGACTTTAGCGTTCACCGTATCTGGATTCACGTTATTGCAAAAACTCCCTAATATCACACGAAATTACGGTGTGAGATTCTCTCGCGCAGAAAGAATTTAATCTCCATACAATTACGGGAATAATAATCGCTCGCAATGGTTGTGCAACGCAAGACTCGCGCGAGTTCGATACGTTCACGACTTTGAGGAACTGATCGCTGCCAATGTCCTAATTGATCCACGCATGCAGATGAATGTGTAACGTGTGGATATAATAAATAATGAATGAGGTGCAATGTACCTTCCGATCTAGCGCAGCTTCATTAATTATTCATCAAAATCTAATTTCAAAGATGAGGGGAAGGAAATGCTAAATGAGCTGATTATATTCAGAAGGAGAGTGAAATTTAGTTTTGAAAACCTTATCTCGGGATCATTACAGAATCGATTTAACATAAGTGAATTTTAATAATAAAATTTATCGATAAAAAAATATTTAGCGTTTTTTAACAAAATAAATCTTCTTGATATCAAAAAGATAGTCGACATTTTCTAAATCTTATATCTTTTAGCGAAATTTTAGTAAAATTATTTAAGAATTTAAATACCTAAGTATATATATTAAATAAATACATATTAGAAATATTATAACATTTCATGATCAATACAATTTTTATTTTAATATCTAAAATTAATCGAGCACCCCCATATGTTATAATTTTATTTTACGGCGATTTTAAAATTAAATTTCTCAAATATTTGTGTGATTATCACGAAAAAACGATAATCAACATTAACCACGTTGATTCCGCAATATTTTGAACGTTGATGGTTGAACGAGTGTCGAAGGTATTTTTATTATTAAAGCGCCTTGTCCCGGGACGGGCAGCCATTATGACGGCGAAGAAGGATGGTTCGGAGATTCTAATTTATTATCCCCTTGAGCTAACCCACGGTAGCTCGTCGATGTAAATCCCAGCACGATCGATAGACACACCTCGGCCGCTTCGACCGAAGGTGGAGGTTTATAACTAACCGGGGTGAAGGAACTCTTGAATTTTGCGCGACTGTAGATAGGACGGGAACTTCCTTGGCCTGTTCGTGTCTTAGCTGGCGAAGCAAAAACTTTCTGCGGAAGCGTACGTCTTTTCACGGATACCGCTCATATATTTATTCCACAATAAAATCGCCTGCTAGTCATCTGCGAAGGACTTCCAAATTATCTTTTAATAAAAAAATAAGAGTTCTTCAATTTTTTTTAAATAATCAATGTTTCATTTAATTTTCTGATCCAATTTCGAGTCGGCGATCGAGTGGATATTTGTAAACACTACGTATTTAAAAAAATGTTTTATAAAGAGGATTAGCTTATAAAGAGGATTAACTTCGAAATTTGCGTTATTTACGCGACAGGGAAAAAATGGTTCTTCAAATTTTTTTTAGATAAACGATGTCGCATTTAATTTCCTGATCCAATTTCGAGTCTGCGTTCAAATTGATATGACATTTGCAAATACAAAGTATTTACAAACACATGTTTTTTATCCTCTTTTCCAAAGAGGATTTAGCAACCGCGAAATTTACGTTATTTACGTGACAGGACAAAAAAGATTCAGATCCAAACACGGAGAAAGTTTCGACGCAGGGCAGAGAATTCGAGAGATTCTTCACTATTCGAGAGTTTCTGTCATTCAAGCAAATGACTTATGTTAATTCTCAATCGAGAGAAATCGTTATATGTGTATGCATATCATGGTTATACGTATCGTTAGTATGAATAATGTCTACAAAAGTACACAAACAGAAAGCGTTTAGAATTATTGTATTAACTTGATAATTTCATGATTTAAGAGGAGAATTATCCATACAATTTTTAATTCGAATATTTCTCGCATTTTATGGTCAGAATGACTGAGATCACTGCAGAAATTGCTGCTTTTACGTATATATAATCTGTTCAGTCTTTAGTTCTCTTTCTGAGAAGAGAAAAAAGCAGATTGATTAATCGCGACGACGTGCGAAATATGTTTGCGGCCACATGAAATAAATTAACCGACAGACCAACTGCCAAAATTAATTATCTCATCAAGAGTCACTCAGACTCACCTAAATCACGCGATCGCAATTAAGTCCAACGGTAAGTTTGTCTTGAGGAGCACTAAACGGGAAGTGAGCTTGGAAGCGTCTTGGAACGCTGAATAAATAACTGCGCAGTAACGCAACGGCCCTGCGATTTGCTTTGAGATACCCGTGAAATTACTGCAATACTATACACAGTACAACGAATGACGCGATCTACCGTGTATATATAATCATCAGAAATTCGATATACAGTCGTTGTAATAAGACATGACTTGACCAAAGCATGAGATGCCGGTAAATTGCGACAAACGGAATTGGCTTTTATATATATAAAAGGCAATAAATTCTTGTACAAAATTATAGCAACATTCAACCAAGGAAGAAACCGATTTTATAATCTAAGTTTTATCTTTGTATATAAGATATATTGAACTATAAACTCATTTTATTCTCGCAATTTAATTGAGTTCCAAAAGTGCGATAAAATATCTTAAAGATTTATTACAGTATTTTTAATTTGCGAACATTAAATATAATTGGACTTACATTATTAAACTTATAAATTATACCCAATTGAATTATTTTTAACCATTTCTAGGTCGTCACTTAATACTCACAAAGATAAAGATTCGAGCTTAGAAATAAATTAAAAAATAGCTTATACAGCTATCTCATAGCTGTAGAGCAGAGAATACTTTTGTTTTCTAGAAAGTTTCGAAAGAACTTTCAGCAATCAAATAAGTAGTTCGCTTGGACGTCTCCAGCGAAAAATTAGAATCGAGTATCGAATCGGAGTAATTACACGTGAAAGTTGAAAAGTTTCAGAGGGTGATGCAATTCCGGTCACTGCTATTCTTTTCAATATAAAACAATCACGTCACGAAAGTTTTTTATTCATTTAATAGAGAACGATGCCTCGGTTCCGTGCCGTCCAAGTGGATAGAGAGCGATGCCTCGTTTTCGTGCCGTTCAAACCGAAAAAATTCATCTTCTGATCTGATCACAACTCATTCGAAGCGCAACCTAGATCACGCTCTCGCAAGGCAAATAGCTTTAATTTTACATCGATTATATGAGCAAAAATAACGCGAATTAGCAGATAAACTCACGCGTGTACATTTCAATTGACGTATCACGCGACTCGTATAAAATGAAGAAATTTATAAATTCAACAATCGCCAATCCGCTTCCTCATTAAAGATTCGTGTAAATATATTATTCTATGATGTATTTAATACGCTTAACAATGCAGATCTAATTATCATATAATGATATAATGAATTAACGTTATTAATCACCCGTGCAGTAAATGTATATTTTTTAATTGCGTGCTATTAATCTCTCTGACAATGATTGCATTTAATTAATTACAATTCAAATAAAACAAACTGACGCCGTAAGTATAGCGGGAAAAAAGAGAAGGATAAGAAGAAAGAAAGGGAAAAAAAAGTTTAGCTGGAAATAGGAAACGCAGTTAAAAAGCGCATTTATAGTTTTCTTTTTAATTAAGACTTTAAACTTTGATGTATATAACCAAAGATTAATTTAACAAAACATTTCGTAAAAATAACTAAAAAATTGTAAGATATTTATTTCATTTGAAATCCATCCCAAAAATCTCACATATTAGATAAAATAAAAAGGAGATCTTTTATGATTATTTGAAGCTGCTTTTGAAAATTATATTTAAGTAAAGTATCTCGAGATACTTTGACAGTGTATTTACGTGCAAAAATGTTTATTTTTGTGAACAATATGAGATAATTAACTGACAAATAATCGACGCAGAATTTACTTAAACTGGAAATTCACAAGAAATATTATTATGCACAAAGAACTATCTTGATCGAGCGGCAGTTTTCATTCATGTGTGTTTAATCTCATCACAATCGATTTTCACTTACAATTAATATTAAAGAGAAAAAATGTGAGATATATCGATTTTCACGCACAATGTGTAATTAAATAGAATAATAAAATCAAGACTCACGCTGGTTCTCCGTTCTGCTCGATGCGGACGATGTTGCCGCTGAGAGTCTCGATCTCCTGCGGCCGCTTCACCGTGTGCACACCCGTTTTCTCCCTCGGCGAGGACACCCCTCTGACCGTGTTCACGCTCACCCCCGTGTCCGTCGACCTTACGCTCTCGATCGAGTCCGTGGACACGCCAGTGGACGATTTCAGGGACGCGTCGCTACCGCGATTCTCGTTCCTTGTTCGAACCACAGCATCACTGTTCACACCTGCGTTCACTGCACCGACTGCGGGATTCACATTGTTACTTTTTGCCACGTTGTTCGTCATCGTACTGTTGCTCATTGCTGTCGCGTTATTCACTGTCTTCGCCTCTTCGGTCGCTTTGACCTTCAAGTCGTTCTCCATCACCGTGGGCATCTTATCATTTGTTGGAACGTCACGACTCGCGGTTGTCTTGCTACCCGCAGAACCACTCTTGATCTCCGTCGTCGAAGCAGTTTTCAATTCTTCCGGAGCCTTCCCGTCACTTGGTCTGGGCCCGCGAGCATTCTGACTGTTTCTGCCAGAACGCTGATTGGCAGAGGACTGATTACTGGTACGCGATTCATCATTCATTCTAACGCTCTTCATAGATTGACTAACGCTACCGCTCTTTGAGTGACCTCCAGTGCTAACCTCCGCACCGACAGGAGAGTCCTTCTTATCGTTTCCAGGATTAATTCCAGGATGAGTTGTCTTGACCGACTGATTGTCGACAAACGGCGAGGACTTCTGGCTCGTCGATGCTGCATTCGGTATCGAAGGCATCGGCGACTCGCTTTTGGATGCAGAAGAAATAGAGGACTTGAGTGTTCCGTCGGACCGTTCCTTCTGCTGATTCGTCGTTGAGCCATCATTACGCTCCACGAGAAGTGTGTTCGCGTCGATGTGCAGTGGTTGCACCGCTGTGGTCGTCGTGGTGTTCACCAACCGTTCACTAGACGTGCCGATAGTCTGCGAAGTCTGCTTCAAAAGATCTATAAGATCCACATCGTCCGTATTGGCCGAGGAATTACCATTCATTTCATTTTCCTTCGAACTCAGTTCAGAAAGACCATTCTGAACTGATTGGCCTGCTTGTTTGTCGCTCTTGCTTTCTTTCGCAAACCTTTCCGTCTTTCCGATGCTCTGCTCGGGCATCGAGATAAACCTGCCGGTATTCGACGAACCGTTTGTTGCTTTGCTCGTCTTCAGGGGAATCTTTGATGGTGAAAGAAGGCGTTCCTTGCTGGGACTTCTACTCTGATTGTCCTTTCGAGCAGCGGCGTTGTTCTTCTGCGGCGACGTTGTTCTTCTCAATATCTTCGTAGGAGATTGTTTCGTGGTGTTCTTTCCTCTTATATTCGATCGAGGGGTCGTCTTCTCCGGTTTCGTCGGAGTGCCTTGGATCGGCGAGAGTCGCGTCGAGCCTTTTGTCGGTTGTCGGCGCGTCGCTGTCGAGTTATTATTGAGATTACTAGTGGAATTGGACATGAAACGAGTCTTGGTCTCGGTCAGATTCGTATGACTCCGGGAGTCGGATTTGTTCAAACGCGTCTTCGAGTCGTTCAGCCGCGACTTTGAATCGGTCGCGTTCAATCGATTTCGTGAGTCCGAGACATTTAATCGCATCCTCGAATCGACTCGGCGACCAATCTTCGGTGACGGCGAACGCTCGCTGTCCTTTGTCAAGGAGGTGGACCGCTGACGATAAGTCGGCTGCGGTATCAGACTTCTTCTGGGACTGTTCTGTTGCGACAACGACACTGCAAGACATAAACAAGTGATTTAACAAGGAGTATCGTTGACAAAAATCATATTTTGATGGTAGTAAAAAACACTGAGAAAAAAATTTTTTATTAAGGTAAAACGGGGTAATTTGAATAAGTTAACAGAAATTGAGAGAGAGAGAGAGAGAGAGAGAGAGAGAGAGAGAGAGAATATACGACCTCAATCTTTTATACAATTTGAAAATTTTGATTAACTTATACAAATTACTCTATTTTACTTTATTTGTGTATTATCTACACAGAGAGAAGTTTTTCTTTTTAAATTTACTCTGAAAATATGGTAGTTGTGATACAATACAATATTTTAAAGATTTTTACCATGCACTTCAATAAAATTAATCAAACTTATTTTATACCTTATTGTAATTTTAATAATAAATGAGAAATTTACATTAAAAAAAAAAATTCTTTCAAGTACAATGTTATCCCATGACTATCATATTTTCACACGGAAAAAAAATGTTTCTGGCTATAGCTAATTCTGATTAGCTGAAACTGCATTAGCTACTATAGCTATGAAATTTGCTAATACGTACAAAGGATTTGCTGCTGTAGCTAATATAAGGACGTGATAGCAAAATATGCATGTCTGTTACAGATCGATTTATTTAGCAACATGAAGTTAGTTGTCATAGTTATTGGATATGTCCGTGTAAAAGAAAATTGTCTCTACCACAACTAAATATGGTTTGCTGAAACTGTACTTGCTACCAAATTGTCTATTACACAGAAAACGTTTGCTGCAATGATCAATACATCGACATAATAGCAAAATGCTTGTCTGTTACAATGATAATATTTAGACCTCACAGCTAATGGAA
>NW_017257632.1:1731273-1732882 GCF_001594055.1 Mycetomoellerius zeteki
CCTGCCATACCTAATTTTTAACTGTGGCAGCTAATCTTTTTTTTCCGTGCAGGGTAAACTCTAAGAAAAAATTCTCTCCGTGTATAATTACATGTTACTATAATTGATTATTATTACTATAATGTTAGTAATAATATAGGTATAGTTCTATCAACAAATATATATAGTTGGCACAACCCTCCAAAATAACTATAATTATAATCATTTTTCATGAAATCATGAAATCTTCGTGACTTGTTCTCGATAAAAATTCGCTAACTCACTCCTTCGCTCGGCTTTACGTCGACGTCCGTCTCCGGCGACTTCTGGCGACTGCGGCCTCGACATTGAGCGAGGGGGTGGCCCTTTGAAGCCACGTCCGCGAAAGGGCGAGATCCTTCCTGTCGGCAAAGTGGACGACGCATCGCCAGTTTCTGGACTCGCTGGCCTGGACTCAGCAAGTATCACGAAGCTGGAACGACGATGTGCCCTGCCGAAGGACGTCGACGTCGGGGCGACCTTGTAGGGCTCGGGCGCACGCGGGGGCGGCGGTGACAGGTACATGTTGTCGGGGACGGCCAGCACCCGGAAGGGCGGTGGACCCTGCCGCGCGACGTGGCCATCATGATCGCTCCGCCTCATTCTTACCGGACCCTATCTTTCGTTGAGAAATCATAACGTTAGTACGATCAATCTGCGCTTGCATTAATCCCCGAACTTGTGTCATTTATGCAAACACAGTTCACAGTCCTCGCAATCTAAGATTAAAATAACAAGATAGAAGAAAAAAGAAGAAAAATAAAAAAATTTTTTTTTTTAATTTATTATATAAAATATTCGGAAATAACTATGACTTCATATTGTTTTAACATTTTAATGACGAATTAACACAATTGTAAAATTGATAATCTACTTATTGTTAGAATTATTATATATAATATATATTTATTTAAATTATTTAAATAATATTCAATAAATATTGTGTGACTGTTACATTCAAATTCGGGGATTAATTACCTATTTAATAATATGCTGAATTCATTTTTGTATCTAGATTTTTTTAATAATATTAGTATAAACGAGAATATATTAAAGCATGCGGTAAAATTATTTTTATTTTATTTGATTCTATTAATATATTATGTGATTCCATTAATTTTAAACAATTTATGTACTCAATACGTCTTCAGTAAATAATTTCTATATAATCTAAGCTCAAATGTTCGTACCTGGTGCCCTTCATGCAGATCGCCGAAGTGAGAGGGACGCCGTGATCCACCGTTGCTCCCACCTGCAAAAAATAGAAATCTCTACTGAGAAAGAGAGAGTGCGTGACGGTCGTTAAAAAATAAGGAGAAATTTTTATTTCGATAAAAGTCGAGATAGCATAAAATTGCGGTTCCGCTGCGGCAGATGGAAAACCGCAATTGCAGAAATGAAAACGTCCCGACCATCCTGATCGATCGATTACGCTCGCGCGTAATACGAAAAGTTTAAACAAATTTCGCGTTTCTACATTTATTTTATTTTTCTACATTTATTTTATTTTATCTGCAGTGAAGACGAGAACTGTTTTTCGTTCGTTATTTTCGTTATCAATTGTTCGTAGTGCTCTTAGTTGCTTGCCAGT
>NW_017257632.1:1733621-1745233 GCF_001594055.1 Mycetomoellerius zeteki
AGGGCTCGGGCGCACGCGGGGGCGGCGGTGACAGGTACATGTTGTCGGGGACGGCCAGCACCCGGAAGGGCGGTGGACCCTGCCGCGCGACGTGGCCATCATGATCGCTCCGCCTCATTCTTACCGGACCCTATCTTTCGTTGAGAAATCATAACGTTAGTACGATCAATCTGCGCTTGCATTAATCCCCGAACTTGTGTCATTTATGCAAACACAGTTCACAGTCCTCGCAATCTAAGATTAAAATAACAAGATAGAAGAAAAAAGAAGAAAAATAAAAAAATTTTTTTTTTTAATTTATTATATAAAATATTCGGAAATAACTATGACTTCATATTGTTTTAACATTTTAATGACGAATTAACACAATTGTAAAATTGATAATCTACTTATTGTTAGAATTATTATATATAATATATATTTATTTAAATTATTTAAATAATATTCAATAAATATTGTGTGACTGTTACATTCAAATTCGGGGATTAATTACCTATTTAATAATATGCTGAATTCATTTTTGTATCTAGATTTTTTTAATAATATTAGTATAAACGAGAATATATTAAAGCATGCGGTAAAATTATTTTTATTTTATTTGATTCTATTAATATATTATGTGATTCCATTAATTTTAAACAATTTATGTACTCAATACGTCTTCAGTAAATAATTTCTATATAATCTAAGCTCAAATGTTCGTACCTGGTGCCCTTCATGCAGATCGCCGAAGTGAGAGGGACGCCGTGATCCACCGTTGCTCCCACCTGCAAAAAATAGAAATCTCTACTGAGAAAGAGAGAGTGCGTGACGGTCGTTAAAAAATAAGGAGAAATTTTTATTTCGATAAAAGTCGAGATAGCATAAAATTGCGGTTCCGCTGCGGCAGATGGAAAACCGCAATTGCAGAAATGAAAACGTCCCGACCATCCTGATCGATCGATTACGCTCGCGCGTAATACGAAAAGTTTAAACAAATTTCGCGTTTCTACATTTATTTTATTTTTCTACATTTATTTTATTTTATCTGCAGTGAAGACGAGAACTGTTTTTCGTTCGTTATTTTCGTTATCAATTGTTCGTAGTGCTCTTAGTTGCTTGCCAGTTGATGCATCAGGAAATTATATTGATAACATACGAGGAATGTGGATCAATACGGCGCTTGAATTTCCACATAATTACCGTTCCGTTGATTCTTCGCGATTAACTATTTGCGGAAAATTTGTCGAGTTCTCGATTATAGGCGATATTTCTCCGAAATGTTAATAGACGCCGCTTCTCCTTTCTTTGCGAACTCGGAAGGAAGGATTCGGCTCGGCGCGGTTAGCAATTAACGAATGCGCACTTATAATCATTTGTTCTATGCGGCTTGGCACGTGTCCGGGCAACGAGAGTATCTAGTCGGCGGATACAAGGAACAACGCTTTATTCACGCTCTCGCAAACGATCGCCTGAGCAAATTCATCACGCTTACTGCTGAGCTACATTCTCGATGTGGCTGGTGCATCGCATCGTCCCGTCTCGTCGCACAACGCTGCGTCGCCGTATATATATACCTACTCTTTATTAACATAAAGAGGTTCCGCGCTCCGATATATAATACTTTCCAAATCTGACAGCTCACCGAGTACCTAATTCAACGATCGTCGAAATGCTTTCGACCAAGACAACCCATATAATAGTTTATGATAAATTAATCCCTCCGATAAATTAAGATTTTCGTCTGAAAGAAATGCACTATTATTAGATATATCAAAGGAGCAATGGTAACCCATAGTCCCTTGAGTTAAATAACATGTTATTATTTGTAACTGCCATGTGTGTCAAAATGTAAATCAACCCATGAGAATACTCGAAGAAGTAGGGTATTTAGAAACAAGAAATCTAAGACTGTGGTATCTAGGAATGTGTTGACCTCAAAACACATTAATTATTTTTTTTAAATAATGAAATTTTTAACATTGGCTGCTCAATTATGTTATTTTTCAACTAGAACCAACATTGAATTACTGCTAAAAAAATAATTACTTAAGTAGAACACAGAATTATAAGATCAAGATAACATCAAATAGAAATCATTTTAAAAAAAAGTATATGATTATAATAACTTTATTGGTGTGCAGTACAAAGAAAAAACTAAACAGTAAGGACATAATAAACGAAGATGTACAAACAAAAAGTGAGATGTCAGCAATAATGATGCCATTCGATACATTTTTAACAATAATTTTGTGATAAATTCTTGACATGATAATAATTTTAAAATGACTTTTTTAACTAAAAGTTTTTACTTGATGTCATGTTAATCTTGTTATGTGTGTGTGTGTGTGATTTCGTATTCTATCCAAGAAATGTGTCCCAAGGTAAAACATGCCCCTAGGTATATTGCCGTCTTCTCTACTCAAGCGAATACTTACGCATCTTATTTTGTCAACCGCGACAAGTATTTTATTCACGACAAGTATTTTATTCGCGATTATGATCTAGATTTGGACGAGTGGAAAATGTCCGAGGCGTAATTCACCGTTACAACGGCGACTGAGTGATTTATAAATTCACCCACGAATCAATGGACGAGCGAGTACAAGAGCACGAATGCGCCGTAAATCGTAAAACCGCGAAGAGTAAAAGAGCTCGGAATGAACACGTACACCGAGGGTTTTCAGCGCGCGATTAACCCTTTAAATCGTAAATAAGAAACATGCATAGTCGTATATAAACCGTATCGACCTTTGTATCTGGATCGAAAAAGCGGGTGTAAAATGCAAAAGAACTGCAGGCAGACGCAAGTACGCAAAATTGAATATTTATTCGGCTATGTTTCGGTCTTTACTTTTGATTCTGTTTGCAATTTAATTCTTTACCGGAAACTGAGGTCTTTAAAAGCACCATTAATATTTTGATTGTGAATTTTGGTAGAAAAATTTAAATCTGTGAAAAATAAGTAAAGTATAATCCGATTTCTATAATGAAAACTCATTATTAAAACTTTGAAAAGTGTACCAGAATTTTTTCAGATTTTTATATAATTTGAAACAATAAAAAAATTTGATGTGTTTCTTAAAAACCTCTGTTGCTAACGGAAGAGTTAAAATTCATGTTGCCGACAAAGGATTAATCTTATTTCTAATGCTCGTTTCTCTTGATGTAGATTAACTTTAATCTCGGTTTAACTTACTTCTTATCTTTTCCTAATTATCAGAAAAAGATAAAAAGTAAGTTAAATCGAAATTAAAGTTAATCTACATTGATGAAAATGGATATAACTCTAAACTTCGTTTGATTTGCTTTCTTTCTTTATGCAGTGTAAGAAATGTTATATATAATATATAATATATTAAAAATATTTTATATACTCTACGCGATCAGGAAGGAAGGGCACCTGCAGGAATACCCGTTAACCTGAGCTGGATCTCGCGATTCGATAATAAGTTCGCGATTTCCATAATTCTCCACATCCGCTTATGCACTGATGCACCGTGCACTCTATGTAATTACCATCGTACGTCAATAACTGCACCCGAAGAAGACGGTAGAATAGGAGCCAGAAGTAACACGGATCTGGGCGCATACTTTCGCCCATCATGACAGCTCCTAATTATCTCATTAAAAACAACAAGTTGTCTGCCGTTATCATTACAAAGATTGAAACTTAAGATTCCATCGTTACGCGGCCATGCTGTATTTAACGAATAGAAATTTAAAACTGAAGGAAGTATAGAAATTTAAGTCGTAATTATATTTCTTGTTATTTCAATTGAACACGATGCCAGTTTAGCTGCAGTTCCCATTTTTCTGCAATTATTATAGAAATAATTCAAATAATCATGGAATCATGAAATTGTTACCGTTATTTTTTATGCTTTGTGTTTAATGCTTGCTCTCTAAAAGCGAATTAGTGTATTATTACTGAAAAACAGTAAATTACTGAAAAACAGTAAATGTTCATTGATGATTACATCAGTTGTAAGCAGTGTTGGGTAGTATTTCTATACATGTATCTACTATCTAGATGTATGTATAGAGATACATTTTGTGTATCTAACCTGTATCTGAGATACATTCAAATTCAAATATTTGTATCTGTATCAATAGATAAAAAAACAAGCAACTGATTTTCAGATGCATTTTTCAGATACATTTCCTCAGCATAATCATAATTCCATTTTATGTGTGATTGTCGATTGATTCCATTCCGCAGAAAAAAAGCAGCTTTGCTGTTGCAAAATTCTATAACATGATTGGTCTTTAGTTTCACTGGATCTAAATGCAAAACAGTCATATTAAAGAATTTTACAGTTACACAACTACTTTTTCTGCTAAACGCAGCCAGTGACTTTAGATTGTGGAATTTCTAACGTATGTATAGTTAAGCTGAAAACATAATTTTTAAAGAATTTTTAGTTTGTAAAACTATGATGAATAATATCGTCTCATAATTCTTATTCTAAATCGTTTTACGATGACTATAAGTTTTTTCAATTATCTAAATGTAACAAAAATGAATGAATAAATGATTCATTTAATAACTAATACATTTTTTACACATTACTATTATTACAATAAAATTAATTTAAGAGTATCTGAAATGTATCTGAAGATACTTTTAAAGTATCTGATACCTGTACCTATATACATTTTAATATGTGTATCTGTATTTAGATAAATTTTTGTACATGTAACTGTATCTGTATCTAGATAAATTTTAAGAATATCTTACCCATCACTGGTTGTAAGTGTAACACTAAAGTCACTAATTCACTTTTAGAGAGTGTGATTTTGAAAGACGGAAATTGATTTTATCATGTTGCGATATAAAAAACTTTCGCTCATTTAACTCAATTAAACCTCGTTTCTTAATTTAATAACGCGTTAAGAGTCGAGCATGGCCGCAATTCTAAGTTTTTATTACCTAATGTAAAAATTTACACGACTTCACGGCGTTGCATCGGCGGGAAATAAAAATCAAGCACGGTTGCACTCTGCGTTAAATATACGAAGAGATCAGAGGTCAACATCTGCAGCTTATTTCGTGCCTTTAATTTATTCTGCGCGACAGGTTGCATATTTGTAAATTCATATTGCATGTGTGCGCACTATTATCATTTAATCCACACTGATTATCTCATTCATAGATATAGACAGGTTCGTACTTCCGATATAGATATCCAACATAAAGGCGTTCGTTTTATTCTCTTCGAGAAGATTCTTTTGAGAAGTGAAATTATACGCACGACAGTAGAGAGAGAGAAAATATTAATGATATTAATAATATTTTCTACTGTCGTGCGTAGAAAATATTATTAATATTTTCTACTGTCGTGCGTATAATTTCACTTCTCAAAAGAACCTTCTCGATCCGCAAAATTTCACGACGCAGTTGCAACTG
Organism: Mycetomoellerius zeteki; assembly: GCF_001594055.1. Taxonomy (NCBI): domain Eukaryota; kingdom Metazoa; phylum Arthropoda; class Insecta; order Hymenoptera; family Formicidae; genus Mycetomoellerius; species Mycetomoellerius zeteki. The sequence goes on from NW_017257632.1 coordinate 1,739,011, forward strand.
TCATGTAATGTACTGTGTATATTTACGAAACTTGCTCTTCTGATATCGCTTATCATGCAACATTTACTTTCACTCATTGTCCGAATAACATACCTACAATATGCAAAATGTAAAGCCGACCTATAAAGTTTGTTTGAATACCGTACTTCTCTACGTAACGCGCAAATTTGACCTTTAGTCACTGTTTGAATACCCTAATCGATCACGAGGTCGACGCTTAAATTTAAATAAGAACATCGCGCGTGTAGAAGTGACCGCCGCTGCGATTTCGAACATAAATTACGAAGCATGTAAAACAAGTTATATCCAATCGTGCTATCAATGATTGCGAGCGCAGTGAAACTTCCATGTTATACAAATATATTCGAAAATTATGAGCCGAACTGAACTTGACTCCGTTACGATTGAATAAAAATCTCAAGGGAAATCCGGGTTTGAATCCTGACTGAGGCAATATTTTTTACAATAAATTATTAACAGACTTAAAATTCTCATCGACATCAGATTATTAATGTTGTTATAATGATGCTTATTAGCATCAAAAATTATTAAATTGCTTGTCAATTTAATAAGTGATATTACGACTTTGGTTGTGTTCATGATTGCGTTTCAAGACCGATGAAGATTTCGACGCGCGGTTTGTAGAATCAGATATGTATATAAATTCACGCAGAAATATTTAAGCATTAAGATCCGCTTTGACTGAATATAGAATTATTTTTATTTAATTTGATTTATTCTCATCCGTCCAAATTCATATCATAATTATTTAATAATCTCAAATATTTTATAAAGCAGAATGTTTTATAAAATTTACAAGAATGATTATTAAGCGAAATATATATATTGCATAAGTCTCAAAATAATATAGAATGGAAGGAAGGAAATTTTTACAGGATAATTTAAGTTTGCAAATAGCAAAATATATCAAAACAACTTCAGAAATTATAATTCATGTCTCGGAAATATTTTTAAATATTTTTTATAAAATAAATCTAATAAAATCTAATAAAAAGGAAACATTTTAAAATTCGTCTGATGACCGAAAATAAGAACATCCATTTATTCAAAGTTTCCCTTGTAAATTTTGCGATCTATTTTGGACAGATTGTTAAAACATTTGGATTTAGAAGTTTATTCAAAATAATGCCGCAGCAATCAATCATACTCTGCTCGTTCCAACGAAGAAGTATGAGTTCCGGTACTATAATCTTATCCTGACAACTTTGCTTCCGTAATACAGTAGGAAAACTTTTCTTCTCACGTTCTAGTGACCAGTATAAAGCGTAAACAGTTCGTCATGACGAAACAGCGTGTGACAACCGCTAATTTGCTGCGACAAAGTTGAGGAAGAGGCGCGCCGAGCTCGAGTCCTTAATTAGCATCCATCGCGTAATACTTAATTAAATTGCACACCGATGCCTCGCTTTCCAGACAGGCAGCGGCCAACAAATTTGCTGCTGTTGCAATCGTATCATACAGTTGATCGGTAAATCGACCAGTGTTCCTCGAAGGAGAACGGAGAATACAGATCGCGTACTCCAGGGAGTCAACGACCTCGTTTACACCTGCGTTTAGCGACCAGGAAGTTCCGGACAGCGGGACATTTGCGTAACAATCAATTCTTCCGCGGAACGCTTTGATCGTTGGATGCAAAAACAGCCGAAAGAATTCTTTCAACTATTAAATATTCTTAAATATTCTTCATAGATTAAAAGAAACATACTTTTATTTATTATATTTAAGAACTTGTGTGAAAACATTTATTTTCCTTTTTAGATAGTTAGAAATGATTCCTACTTCTTTTATGTTTAAGGTAGCAAATTATCTTTTTAAAAATTTCATACATGTTTATTAGATTTATTATTAATTATTAAGATTTATTATTAGATTTATTATTTTATTAGATTTATTTATTTTATAAAAAATATTAAAAATATTTTCGAAATATGAATAATTTCTGATCCTTTTCTCTATATTTTGCCTTTTCACAAATTTAAATTATACTGTGACAATCTCCTTCCTTCCATTCTGTAACATTATTTTGACACCATACTTTACTTCCATATTAAACGTTAAAGTATTTTTTCTCGCAAAATAGATACTAATCCTATACGCTCTTAGCTCTAATGAGCTCCATTGTCGCAATGTCGTAACGACTATGCAACATAAACCTCGTTTCGAAATAAAGGAGCTCCCGACGATCTGAAAGTCTCGTTTTAACGCGCACCGTCCGCACTAGAAAACGATACGTCTGCCAGGCAACAATTAATATAAGACCGTAATGACCATTTACTTGAAATAATCGGGTATTACGCGAACGTTACACCGCGTCCGGAACTTCCTCGCTCTATATATTCAGACGTACCGGTTTTTCGACCGCGCCTTGTACGAGAGCGATTTCTCGCGTGAAACCCTCGGCGATAAACACGTATGCATGCGCATGTTAGATAACTGAAGCCTCACGGAGTTTCGCAAACCCATCGCTCGTGCGATTTTCGAAAGCGCCGCTCCCAGTTCCCACCCTCGGCCGATCTCGGGGGTTATGATTCAGCGAGCGTGACAAGTGATAGGAATAAAAACGAGTAAGCTCATGCCAAAAGAAAATACACATACAATAGTCTTTTGGATGAATAAAAACATGTTTTTCAAAACATTAAAAAAGAGCTATATGATTCTAACGCAATTAGTGTGCAAAATCTTCAATATAAAATTGTCTTTAATTAAATTTCATAATATATTTATGATAATGTAATAAAAACAAATGTTTCGGCTCTATTTTAAATCATCAATCTACAATTCACACATTGAAAAACGGTTATTATCTCATGTTCTTAGAAAAGCCAGAGAGTCTTCTTTCACCTTCTAAAGTGCTATCTTGTAGAAGTTGACATCGGTCCAAAAAACATTTTCTCTTTAGAGAACACAATGGAGAAGTGGCTCGTGAAATTCTACTCCTTTCTTACTCGTCTCGGTCTTACCATGATAAAGGGAGTCATGTTTTTGCTCGAGGAAATCGGTGCGAAGTATAACAAGTCGCGAGGCCAAATGCAATTTTATATTCGCTTTGTCTAAATAAAGCATTATTACTATGTTAATATAGAAGTATTGTGAAATATAAATATTTGCCCGCATGGACAGATGCGTCGAACTTCTCGCGTGCAAGTCACTATCACGATTACACCTCGAAGATGATTATTGAAGAGAATATTCAAGGTCACGTGGTCATCGATAAACGCAACCTTGCAGTGCAATCTTAAAATGTGTCTCGTAACCTCGACGTCATTTACTTCAATCGATTTTATGAATCGTAAACTTTAGTCTCAAAGAACAAAAACCATCTCTGTCACGTCTTATCCTTTTCTTCATAATACTTGATTATATTTATCATTAATTACTGCTCAAAATTACAGAAATCAGATTTAATGATGTCTAATTTACTAAAAATTACTTATTTTAAGTACCTATTAAACTAAACAATAGTATTTTCATACTTAAAATTAATCTTTCAAATATTGTAAGCAAAAATATTGCGCAAGCTTCTTAAAATATACATGTTAAAAATATACACGGAAACAACGGTTTTTCAAGAGTATAAATCTGTAGCTAAAAGTTTAGCTACAGATTTGTAGATACAGAAGTTTAGATACAGATCTGAAAATAATTTTGTTGGACTGTCAAAATAATTATATAGGACGCACAAACATGATGACCAATATTGCAAAAAATTTTAACAGTCTCGCCACTAATTTGAACGTTTTACATAATTATTTTAATGGTCCGAGACAATTTTTAGATCTGTATAATGACTTTGCTACTCACTTTTATTACAGTAAAATTTTCATTGTTACAGATTTGGAGTATATCTAGCTAAATTTAAGTACTTCAGCAAAACTGTTCTTTCCGTGTATCTTCTGTTTATATTTATTTATTAGGCATTTACATTTATTGTTAGAATGAATTAGACTTCAGATTACATGATAATAAGCAAATGTATCTTGAAGATTCGAGTGATAACGTGAAGAAGAAGAGTTAGTTACCTCTTTAAGGTCAAAACAGTTCGGTATCATAAGGATCGATACTTTCGTAAGAAGATTTTTCGTTCATACGAGGCGCCGCCTCCTACATCGATTTGATTCAAATTCAAGTACATAGACCGCGAGTGAGACCATACAGGCGTGTAAAACATTCCTCAGCTGAATGAACGGAGCGATTCACGCGATTTTTTTAATCTGATTCAGCGAATTCTTTTCCTCGATTATGACTTCCGCGGGGAGAAATTGTGTCGATCTCAATCGTTCAAGGCCAATTAACTCACCGATGATTAGGCTGTACCGAACACCAATAATCACATTACTTTACACTGAAAATATGTTCGGAATTAGGGCAGCACGTTGCTCGAGCGGTCTGTAAAAAGGCGAGCGAAGCAAAGGCAGTTAAATTAAGAAGTCACAAACAGGTCGTTTAAAACTGCACTCGAATACTTGGAGTTTAATAGACGCTCCAAGTCTTTATTCTGCGATTAATCCCATTAATTTACCGCGTTCAGCAATCCTGTGATTAAATACTCAAGCCGATAAAAATCAGAGCGATCGATCAGTCTATTATACGATATTTGCATCGTATAAAACGAAACGTTGTAGAATAAGTTTCCAAGAGTTAAATGTACATATTCCGTGAACGTCACTCGCGAATTACGTTTTTTATAATAGACTATTATTATTTCATAATTATCGCCAAAGAAAATTTCTATTTTGTTGTTGAACTGAAATACTATGCACAGATTATTTTTGCAAATTTCTTTAATTGTTCTTCCTTCTGTGAGATTATAGCAATCTTTTGGTAATTCAGATACGAATCGTTAAAAGGGGAAGGAAATGAAATTACATACATATGAGTATGAAGGCCACGTTATTACAAAAATTACGTTATTACAGAAGTAAAATTTCATCAAGTTTCGCGTTCTGTGACAGTGTAATTAAAAAGGGAAATAGATTCTCTCGCCGTTTTTTCATCCGTTTGCACGCGAACGTTTCCGTGTCTTGCTATCGCCATTAATTAGCATACACCACCATTAACCGACATAAATCACTCGGACGAATCGCACGTACTCTTTCGACTTCGATCCGATTCGCAATTTGTTCCGTACTCATTTAGAGAACACGCGTACGAATCTCCGATGGTTAAAGATCTCGAAACGCAAGAGAAAAGTCGTTTCTCCATCATATTGGAAGTCACGAGTGATCGATCAAGGAAAGGTCGTTCTCCAGATCTAATGCAACAGTCCTGAGTGCATCTCGCAGAGGAATGACAGAATGAACTCGCGATTGTGACTTTCTCAAAGTTATTTCAAACTGTAAGATCTCTTCAACGTTTCACAAACATAAAGCGTTCACCAATAAAAAATCGCACCGATTCTTTTCACGTTCTACATTCGGGGTTGTTCAGAGAGATCTTCCTGAAGTGAATAAGAAAAGAAATTGAGTGGCCGTTGTTTCTTCCCACATAGCACACTTTATTCGATGGACGTCTTTATAGGATATAGGATATCTTTTAAACATTTTCTTAGAACATCTCTTAGGCCGGTATTTATAGTCCGTTTTTATTTTAAGACCATCTTATTTAAGTAATATTTTAAGGTGCTAGTACAACACTATGGTCATATTCATAGTTAATTCTTATATTTATGACTATTTTAAGTACAGTCTTAAAATGTCATAAGCCAATCACAGAGCTGTATTAATATTTTAAGATATTAAAGATCTTAAGAGAAATCTAATTCTAAAGAGGGACAAAAAGTGACAATTGAGCTAGTATTGAAAAAGAGTGACTTTATTGTCAATTTTTAAGAGTGAGATTTCACTCTTTAAAATTGATTCCACTCCAAAGAATTTAGAAAGTCTTTAGAACGGTCTTAAAATAAGAATGAACTATAAAACGATCTGTGACTGTTTATGACATCTTAATATTGTACTTAAGAAAGTTTTAAATATAAAAACTGACTATGAATACCGGCTTTATGTCCGTTTCCACCAAAGTAGATTAGCTTCAGTCTCGGTTCAACTTACGCTTCATTTTCTTCTAATTTTTATGTCCATTTCTACAAATGTAATTTCTACAAATGTTATACAAATATAGATTAAGTTTATGCCTAAATTCTAAACAGAATCGTAAGGCTCGTAACATGTTTCTGTAAGACTTCTAAGAATTTTTAAGTGCTTAT
>NW_017257632.1:1745262-1746464 GCF_001594055.1 Mycetomoellerius zeteki
ATATATATATATATATATAATCGTACGTCTTACGATACATGCGTATAAAATTAGAATACTAGTCGTAAGTTTTTACAAGTTTTTACAAGTTATTTTAAGACCATCTTATTTAAGTAATATTTTAAGGTGCTAGTACAACACTATGGTCATATTCATAGTTAATTCTTTATGACTATTTTAAGTACAGTCTTAAAATGTCATAAGCCAATCACAGAGCTGTATTAATATTTTAAGATATTAAAGATCTTAAGAGAAATCTAATTCTAAAGAGGGACAAAAAGTGACAATTGAGCTAGTATTGAAAAACGAGAAATTGTTTTACGAGAACACATTACGAGTCTTACGATTCTGCTTAGAATTGACCCAATAATTTCGATTTAATTTATTCCTCTTTTTTTCATTCTTAGAACTGAAGAAAGATAAAAAGTAAATTAAATCGGGATTAGAGTTAATCTACATTAGTGGAAATAGACAATAGAACATTGGTAGAAATGGGCATTAGAACTGGGAAAAGACGAAAAGTAAATTGAACTGAGATTAAAGTTAATCTACATTAGTGGAAATAGGCGTTAGGCCTGTTTCTATCACCGCAATTTAATTCTAATCCTGGTTTAATTAACTCTCCATCTTGTTCTACTTTTAAGAATTAAAAAAGGATGAAGAATAAGCCGGGAACCGAGATTAAAGTTAATCTACGTTGGTAGAACCGGACATTAGAGGCCTGTCCTAGTAAACAAGAAAGATTTCGAAACATTGCAGTAACGTTGTAACGTTGTAACGTTGCAGAGATTCATGAAATCTCATTCTTAAAAATTAAAAATTGAGTCACTCTTTTTCAAGACTGGCTCAATTTTCATTCTTTTGAGTGAGATTTCACTCCAAAGAATTTCGAGAGTATGTTTTTTGCTTAGGGTACTATATGAATTCCTCTTTTTCGGCAAAAGACAACAAGAGGCAGGTGTCCACCACTCAACCCGCCATCCTACTCGCGCCTCGCGACTCGGGGGCGGTCGCGACATGTCTTACCTGTCTCGCGGGTGGACGGGGTCGCGGGGTCGCAGGGCTAGGCACCATTTACGGCGGCAACCCCTACGGCGGTGGCGGTGGTGACGGCATGCACACGATGCGCGCACGAGGATTGTGGGAGCCCGAGGGAGGATCGCGGCTCTCACACACACACACATACACTCTCTCTCTCTCTC
>NW_017257632.1:1746490-1769172 GCF_001594055.1 Mycetomoellerius zeteki
CTCTTTCGCCCGTCGCCTCGGCCTCGAATCTCGGCACCGCGCGTCCTCGCGCGAACACGAACGCGTCCTCACTGGCGTTGGTTCGCCTGCCGCGACTTATAGCGCCCGCCGGCCGCGGGATATCCGCCGAAGGTGGTCACTCGGGGAGGCGCGGGCGCGTTGACCAACACGCGTTCTCCACCGCGTTCTCCACCGTGGAAAGTCGCCGGATCCACCGGGCGCTTCTCGACTCGTCTCGCGGGGGGGTCTCAGAATGAGATAGTGGAAAACGCGCTTGTCTTTCGTGAAAATGCAATCATCGGTTTCTGCGATAAAACGTTCCTTTCCGTCTCTTCAGAAATCTAGAAAGTTGACACGCGTACCTTCGTAATTCAATCTTGAGTTAAAATACCGCTAAAACAGAAGACATTAAATCGACATTAGATGAATGACATTCTCCGTTATTTCGGTTTTTCTTTTATCTCTAAAATTTAGCTCGCGAAAAGATACCTTTTTCAATGGATCCCGAGTCGAAAATTTAAAATCTACTGTGAATCTCATGAATGCCTACTTCTTCAATAGTGCTTTTTGGCCTGCAGGTCTTCTCTTCAATTCTGTAGCGTGTACACAAAGCAGAACACATTTTACGAAAAATATGTATGACATCTCATAGAATCATTCTTGTAATATTTCTATAATTTAAAAACATTCCAAGTTTCCATTAACATTTTTTTCGGAAATCTGGCACTTTCTAGGGAATTTCAGAGAATATTTAAAAAATGCTACAACTCAATTCGATTCTGATTGAAATAACAGATACAATCTTCCGTATAACAAGAAACTTTTGCATCCCAATTCGGACTCTCAAATCTTTTGCATTTAATTGCTAGAATAATTGCTTTTGGAATGCACCAGGAACTCTAAAACTCTTGGCGGAATCAGGAAGTACCAGACGCTATCAATTATTTAAAAAATTCTAAAAACGCGATATAGTTTTACAATAAAACGGAGAAAGAAAGAGGAGAAAGCTCGCTCGAGTTTCACACGCAACACCTACGTTTTTGCACGTCCACCCACGTGTTCTCCACCCTTTCGCCCTCGCCCTCGGCCTCCGGGGCTGCGCAGACCTTGCTAAGAGTGCGGCCAGGCAGCGCCGTAATACGCAGCATAGTACGTAAGCCGTCGCATTTATAATCGAACCTCTCAGTCGAGGTTATTCGTTCATTCATTAAGCGGTTGGCCCCGAATTATTGGAACATTAGCTTGATTGGACAAAGCTGGGCACGGCCTGTAATACACGGGATCCGCGCTACCTCGCTTATGTCATCATCAACGCGAAGCGGAAACGCCGCGCCGTTCTTACACGCAAACGAATGACACCAAAATCGAATGTTCGACGATTGGAAACATTTCGGAAATATATATATATATATATATATATTCTTTGGACGTTCCAGTCCTTGAAAATTCTTAGATTCCTCGAGGTATAAACCTTAACGATAAATCTTTAAAATATCAAGCTTCTCAGGTAGAAACTTTTGGAAGCAATAGAAAAAAATTGAAAAGAATTAACAGTAATATAACATCAATGTTGTACTTTCACATTTAACAATGTACGTTCAGAAGAAAACGCAGCTTTGCAGCTGTTGTAAGTTTCTTATAATTGGTTCTTGCTCTTAATTCCTCTCATTATATTTAAATGCATAAACCAATCATATTAAAGATCTTATAATAGTTGCAAAGTTGCTTTTTCTGTAGCTAATGTAACTATTCACATACAACATATGTTATATTTTTATATTACATTTATATTATTGAATGTGTAATTCCAACATTGATGTTATGTTATTGTTAGTTAGTGCTGGAAAATTGGCATAAAAATTTGAATTCTCGAATATGTGAAATCGAAATACATAAATGGAATATAAATAGCGTTTCTATATATATGCGATTTGGAAGCTGAGTAATCGGAAAAAAATGCGTCGCGCGTTAAATATAGTTTCCAATGACGTTTTCTACTCATCGTTTTTTAAATATATTTTATTTATATATATTTATATATATTTACAACTTACGTAATAATCGTCGTCACGTTGAATATGATACATTCGACTGTGAATAAATGGTACGGCTGTTATACACGGATTACTTTATTGCGAGGACTCGCGTTTCCTGGTTGGATCTCGACGATCTTAGCTTCGGAAACTGCCGATCCTTCTTATCTACGATCCGGAGATCGTTCACATACGAATTGCTTACACGAAAAATCTCACGATCCTACGTCAGAGACGATCGGGACGCACAAAGTTATTAGCACGCACGTTAATTAACACTAGTCGTTCTCACATGGTTCGGTATCGCATGGGATCGGTAATCGCAGGTCTGATTAATTAATGCCCGTTTCTATCAATATAGATTAACTTCAATCTTGGCTTAACTTACTTTTCATGTTTTTTAATTCTAAGAATTAGAAAAAAAGTTGAAGAGATTTGAGATTTAAGTTAATCCACGTGATAGAAATGCCTATTTCAATAAATGTAAATTAACTTTAATCTCATTTAATTTACTATTTATCCTTTTCCAATTCTTAAAACTACAAAAAGATCAAAAGTAGGTTAAACTAAGATCAAAATTGTTATACATTGATAGAAATTGACACAATGCTTTTTTCTATAAATGTAAATTAACTTTAATCTTGTTTAATTTACTCTCTTTATCCTTTTCCAATTCTTAAAACTACAAAAAGATTAAAAGTAGGTTAAACTAAGATTAAAGTTAATCTACAATACATTGGTAGAAACAGGCATAAATACGCGTTACTTCAGAAATTTCGAACACGACACAATACAAGCGAAATAAATCAGGATACACTTGGAGAAAGAACCTTTTTTATAATCTTGAATTGAATTCCTTAATTTCTGAATAAGAAACAGTATTATTTTGGCACTATTCTAAAGAGTATCATAAAATAAGACACTCCTTTGCCGTACCTTTGCCGTAGGAAGAACATTTATAGAGCTTTAAGGGATGGTCGAGAATTAACGATGTGTAGAGAATAAGATAATCGATCAAAGAAATAGATTCTCGCACTGGTATGATCGAGAAGCTGTAAGATAAAGGAAAGTGAATTTCGTACTCCATTAATTTGATCGATCGCTATTTGCACATTTTTCAATTGATCGCACATGCAGAGAACGACTGATAAAAATATGTTCGTACGAAATACGGAAGAAACCGCGTATCTTCTTCGCGTGACGTGCTATTGACCGTTTCTACTTAACGAGTGAAACGGCCGCGATTATTTCATAATCAACTTTTGCGCGACGCATGTCTCTCTCGGTGGGTCGCGCGATCCTTAATTTACGTTTACAAAAAGAATTGCGAGTTAGTATTGCGCGGTACTTGAGAAGCCATGAGGTATATATTGTCACACACTTTGTATCTGCGTACCTTCTATAATAGACGCAGTCACGCCCCTTGGTCGTCGGCGCGTGTTCGACTAATACTGAAAGAATCGCGAATTTTTTCGCCCGCGTATATCGGTCGCACCGACGTCGATGTGCATTGACTCTAGTCATCCAGCAACGTAGCCATTAATCCGTGCGATTCGCTGGGAATCGATGTTGCCGAAGGGCCAAATTCTAAACCTTCGAGGTTCTTCATCAACGAGCCGTACCAGGTCTCCCTGATATTGGCGATCACTTTAGAGAGAGTTGTTCTGTGGCTACGTGACTCGCCCACTAAAGGGCTGCCCTGGGACTAGGAATCTTTTTACTTTAGGCTTCTCTCTACAGCGATATTCAGGGAAGCAGTAACCAGAGCGCGCCTTCTCTGGTAAACCTTCGAGATTGAAAAATTGAAAACTCCCGGACTTTTGGCAATTTTCTACAATCGATCAATCTAGTAGTACCATTTTTTTCTTCATTCCTTTCCCGAGTAAAGATCGATAGAAATTCATTTAATTATAAATAGAATTTTCTAAGTTGTTCAACTAAATTTCATTCTTCTATTTGTATTATGAGTGAGATCATAACAAGGGAAGGACGAGATTAACCAGAGCTAATTAACCCGCGATGCCCATATAACTGAAGCTAAGTCATTAGTTGTACAAAATGTCGCAACGAGATACGATTACGTATCGACGAGTAACGTGCAAGCGGAACAACGAGCTTAGACCAAAGTTATAAATCAGGCGAACGCTTTCATTGAACTATTGCGCAATATTCTTGTCGAGCATCGGTGAGGCTACGATCACTGAAGTTACTGAAGCTTGGAAGCAACTCTCCGCTGTACAGATCAGTCTAAATTAAACTTACGGAAAGTAGCAAATCTTAATTTTTTAAGCCTGTCACATTAAAAATCCAGATGCGTGATTTGTTCTTCGTATAATAATCTTAAACTTAATGTAACTTCTGCGTAAAACGGCGCATGTTATCGTCGAATTTTACGAAATTACAGATATTCGTAATATTAGCAGTGTGGCGATAAATTATGCTTATACTCGTGGCACTAACAGACGATCTGAAAAGGCTGTTGACTTTAATCCTTTGTACCCTAATAATTTGTAGCACAGCTGCGCGAGAGATCTTGCTGCGACGTTATATAAAAGCTGAGTATATTAGGAATTGCTTGTCTTAAATATTTAACGTTTTATGTATGTTTGCGTCGCGAGATAATTCAACGATAATAATTCCGGGCACAAAGGATTAAAGTGTCCTTTTATCGCAATTGATCTATATAGCTTTGGTATGACATAAACGTGGATACTTAATACAACACGAGACGAAATTAACGCGATGAACTTTCTAAAATAATGCCTGCGGGAACAATATCCTTCGGTATATCATAAGTTATCATACTAATATACATAATATTGTCGTTTTTAATCGCGCGTTCACGACAGCGTTGTGAGAGTGGGAAAAAATATACATATATTAACTATATTCATATTTCGCCACAAAATCAAATTATTAAATACATCTACTGGCTGTATATATATATATATATATATGTATGTAGAATTTATACACATTTAATCTCCAATAGTAAATTTGACTGCAACACGGCACGTTTTAATATCATTTACTGTATTAATTGCTCTTAAATATTTCAACTTTATTTACAATTCTAGAAATTAATTAGCCTAACACAAGGTGATATGAATTATTATATTAATATTTAAAATAAATATGCTTAAAAGAAGTTGACAAAACTATACATATACTTATGTACGTACATTACGAAAATGATTAATTACTAGCCAACATGCCAAAGAGAGACGCATGTAAGGAACATTACGTGGACAAGTTAATGCAGAGAATTACAAATCAATGTTAAGATTCAATATATTCCTATTTTCGTGACTGCGAAGACTGATAAAAAATGCAATCATCTTAAAATAACGGCAGTTTTCTGTGTGACTCAATATGTGTCGTTGCCCCAAAAAGTTTCAGAATTATTAATTACGTAATTGACGTTACGACCGAACCATACCGTGTTGCATTTAATGTTATCTAAATCTTTTTGCCAGCATAGATGTCACGCTTTAAAATCAATCTACAGATCTCGCTCACAAACGCAAACGAATCAATTTATCTCTGCAGCGAGGACTTTTTTTTCTTTATACTACTCGTGTTGGTACAACCTTACTTCAATATAGTTACAAAAAATAATGCTCTGTTATATCTTTAAAGGAACTCCCTGCTTGATATAGTCAATTGTTTTCGAAGAATTCGCTGAGATACACGTTAAGCTTTTGATCCCGCCTTATCTTGAACTCGCTGCATGTGAAGCCTCTTGTGATCCTTCCTGTACTTTTCGATCGTCAATTCAGCGTTGTTGGTACTTGACAATCTCAATGTTACCGGATCCAAACTCGCCGCTAGTTTTAGATACGTCTCCTCCATTTCTTTTGTGACTTTTACCTCGTAATCTAAATCCTTACGAGAATCCTTCAGTAAATGGTCGTCCTCGAATGTTATGAGATTTTTACTCTCGTCTATGTGTTCAGACAAGATATTAATATCAATGGTTTCGTTATTTACATCTCTCTCGCTGTAATCCTCAATGTTCTTCGGCACATCTCGGACGTTGCGAATCAAACCTCCGTCTTGCTCCGAAGATTTGCGCTTTACAAGAGAATCGTTCGGATACACGGATGACGAATTGTCGCTCACAGCGTTCTTCACACACTTGATCTTATTGTTATCATGCGGCGCGGAATTCTCCACGCACATCGATGATTGCACCCATTCGGCCACTCGTTGCAATTGATTGTCCTGCAATAACACCGGCGGTGGCGAATTATCATCGCTACCAATTGAAGTCGAACGCTCGGAACCAGCTCGAGATGTTTTTTTCGCGTGCACTAAGACGGTGCTAATTTTACCGTTACTACCACCGTTATTGCTGTACATCTTGTAATGACCAGCGTTGTCCAAAAGAATATTTTTCGAACCGGGCGTGACGCGGACCAGACAATTCCGCGGACCAGTTACGCGATTCTGACTCGAGTTAGACTTGGCGCTCGAATTGAAGGCACCACCGGTCAGCGATTGCGCAACGTCGCTGCAACTGCTAGACGGATCGGAACTAGAGATGACCATGCTGTCGCTGCTGAAACTCGGGCTGGTCGTTACCTCAGTCTGACTGCCGTCGTTATGATTCGCTACGTTGTTGTCTGGACTCTTGACCTCGATCACAGTAAATTGCGCGGCATTCTGCATATCTAGTCGCTCCGCTGACCTGTCATTCTTCCAATCACGATCGTTGATTATATCGAGTTCAATATCGCGATTCGCTTTGTTCTTATTCTCCCTCAAAGGGTCTATTTCGGATCTCGACTTCGTCCATTTGTTCTTCCATAGCCTATCGTTAATAATATCAATGTGCGTCTGCTCCTTATCGGAGAACCGATTGTCCGCACTTGCCAAATTGCCGGTATCGAAATGTTCGAAAAAGTTTCTGTCGCTCCAGTACTTCGCAGATCTATCGATTGGAGAATCGCACTTGTTGGTCCTGAGCGGTTTCGATGCCTTGTCGACATTTATTCTATTAAGATCGTTTAATCTCGAGAACGATGACGAATGTTTGTTTTCGTGATTCTGAGATGAGTTCTTTTTATTCAAACTGGCTCTTGTAATGACACCGTCTTCCTCCATCGTATAATCCTGCCCATTCCTACTACCCCTACCAACAAACTTATCTTTGATACACGGAATTTGCGAGGCGTACTTGACGTAATCGCCGTTCATGTGATGACGAATCCTGTTGCCATTCTCGTTGATCTCATAAAAGATCGCATGGGTCGCGAGATTCGATTGAAGTTTGTCTTTGCTTTGATACTTATCGTCATTCAGCGTGCCTTCTGATGCTTGTTTTTCGACGCTATATGTATAACTCTCAGAAATAGGAAACGTATCAGGCACACACGTTTGTGTCTCCGTGTCTACTGTGAGGATGTTTCTGTGACACGTGCATGTATCGCAATGTTTGGCGAAAATTCTCTCCTTCTCGCGATCTTCCAACACTTTTGCCATAATTGCCGCTGACACCATATCCATCGGTGGCTTGTTATCGTCGCTATCGTCATCACTATGCTTTTCCACCGTAGGCTTGGTGATATTGTACACCATCGCTGTCGGCGGAAATGTGGATATCGGCACGGTGATACTCTTTATGTCTGGCTGCGTCGTGTCCTGCGTGGAGCATCGCTTCTGCGCGACGTACGTCCGCACTTTAGCCTGCACCTCAGAAGGCAGCTACAATAACAAAAAAAAGTAACAGTCTTGAACCTTTATTTTTATTTTGAATGTCAATAACAGACGCATATTGTGCCTTTAAATACTAATCTAAAATACACTTTGCTTCCTATTTATTGTCTTAAAAATAAAAGGTAAAAAAAGGAAAGAGGTAAAAATGGTAAAAAGCAAGAAACAGAAAGCATATTGTAGATTAGTCCTAAATGCTACTTAATAAACATCGACTTGCCTGTGTCAAGTTCAGAAAGACATTCTTAAATCCACGCGATAAATAATATTTTTTTATAAAATACAAAGTATGTAAAAGTATTTAAACATGTAATATATATTCGCCACATCATTATAATTTCTTAATAAATTCATGAATACTTATAGATGTAAATATAAGGTTGAGAAATATGAAGGTTTATGGCGTTTATGCGCGCGCATGTATAAAGTTGTTGGTGCGTAAAATAAAAATAAGACGCTAACACGATGTTTTATAAATACAAGTAAAATGTCATTGTAACATGTATTCAATAATGTCAATATAGAAAATTTATATAGAAACTAAAGAGTGAATGACGATAAATAAATAAATGAGGGAAAGGAGAAAAGAATATATTTTGCCAAAATATAACTTTTAAGTTAATAGTACATAAGCATGAAATTTATATTTGACAATATCTTACCGAATCATATTTCTGACCCACGAAATTAGAAGGTTTGCATTGAAGCAACTGAATAGCCAAACTAACATCGTTTCTATATTTTTCCTGAAAGAGAGAAAATATGTTTTTCATATAGAACGTATAAATACAAATTAATTGCGTAAGTAGCATCTCTTTATTTATAAAATGAAGCTCAAACAAGAAAAATATCAAATAAAAAATTATTATAAAAAAATGTAAATACTTTGGAATATAAAAATGAAATACTTGCATTATCTTGAGTTAATCGATGTATCGTATAATTCGCATCGGCTAATCTGTGAGACAGAGTCGCTATGTCCTTCGTGAAGGCACTTTTCTCCGTCTCGCATTTATCCACTATTCGCAGCAGTTTATCCTCCAGATTTTGATTGACCTTTTGAACCCTCTTGTGCGCTTCGTGCAAGCGTGAATACTTCTCCTGCCACATCAACAGTTCCTCCTTCATGGAAGCTAGTTCTCCATTTGGGAACTTATCGGCCTCGTTTAAGAATTGCGTCTCCATTGTCACAATGTGGTTGTCTCTCTCCAGTAGTCGTTGGCGCAAGTTCTCTATCTCCGCATGCAAATGCATGTCACAGTGCTGCTGATTATCCTGGCTGCAAGTGCTACACTTACAACCGCATTCCTGTTGACAATGGTCGATATAAGTTTACCAAAATGCTCAATTGTTTTATAACAATGTTATTTAGAAATTTAATTGAGAAAAAAATCAATATTTATATCAAGCAAGATTATTGTCACAAACAGAGAAGGTAATTGTTATATATGTATGTATAACGTATATAGAATATATAATTATATAAAATATTAAAGTCCCACATTGAAAGAGACAATTATTTTAATAATGCAATCACAATTCAATCACTTATTGTCATTTAAATGCAATTAACAGATCAACTGTTACACTGCAACATAAACTAGCACAAATTACTATAAATTAAAATCTTGACGTTAAAGAAAATACGATATTTGATGAGTGTTTTCCATTTGGTGACACAATTAACTCAACACAATTGTCGCGTATTTTGTTCTATTTTTGTCAGTCATGGAACGTCAAGAAAGATAGAATGATGTTTGTGTCGATTTGTGTCACAAAATGGAAAACATCCGATATAACTTTTCATCAATCTTTTATCTGCTTGACATTTCAAGTAAAATGTACGGAAAGACGGTAAAGTAAGGTACCTATACGAAGCAAAGATACACGGAGATTTAAGCGCATTCCCAGGGAAATGCATCTCGCGAGTAATCACGCGTGGCACACGTGTGCGCGTGTAAAACAAATCGCTTCAATAAATCTCACTCGAGGCAACACGAGAGATCGAGCGGATCGCGTTGAAAGCGAATGAGAACGTTCCCGTCGCTCATTCGAGAAGAGATCTCTCCAGGTCGAGTCATCCGTCCCGTAGTCAGCTGTCCGTCGCCACGTTGGCGATCTCTCCGCGGCCAGCTGTCATCGGCGGGAATACTCCGTAACTCCGCGCCGCGATCGCGGCCCTTAAACACGTACCTTGCATTTCTCCGCCATGGTGACCCGCCACGCTGAGAACGGTATCGGTAATAACGCAAAAATATCGTCTAACGGGGCGAGCACTGCGATCCCGTTGGCGCCTCATAACCCTTTCCTTCCCTCGGCTCGGCGTCCGCGACGTGGAGTGCAGAAATGACAGACAGGGCCGTCGCGCGCCCGACGATTAATCGCGCGCGCGTCCGGCGGGGAGGATTCACAGCGCGAATAAAGCGCGACGGTGCATGTTCTTTAGTTTCCTTTTTCTTTCTCTCTTTTATCGCGAGAAGACCGACGTCGCGAAAGGAGGCCCGCTCATCGTCCGTCGTGTCGTCACCTGCCGTTTTCGTCGCTCGGCACGAGCCAGCACGAACATCTCCAAACCAGTGCCGTGATCGCTGGGTTCAGTTTCGGGTCCAAGTTGGGTTCCAGGAACGCATCCACGATAAGAGTGACTTCGACCAAGCCCCGATTAACTTATGCCTGTTTCTACGAATGTAGAGCAACTTCAATCTCGATTCTACTTTAATCGATCAATCAAACCGATTCAAGATGGTAAAACCGGCTTTCTTTCTCTTTTCTCTTCATTTTTTAATAATTTTAACAACTAGAAAGTTGAAAAGTTGAATCGGGATTGAAGTTAATCTATATTGATGGAAACGGATATTAATCGGCGATTCATTCAATTAGCGACATAATAAAATATCGCTTGGAATAAAATTTTTATAATTAGCTCTATAACTTGTCGCCCCGATCTAATCTTTCTTTCTATTGTCAAATAAAAAATTAATTATTATATATTCGTGTTAATAGAATAACATATGTATAACAGGATTTGATAGTTAATTACAATTAATATATCGCTCACAATTAAATTTCCAGCTTTGTAAATCATCGTTCCAAATCTAATCTTTCTTTCCATGAGTCAATTAATAACAAAGAATTTCACTTCCCATTTTTGCAAATTAATTCGCATCAACAAATTAATATAAGTACTTGATTAGTTAATTGTCAATTAACTTAACCCGGTGCGATCGCTTACAGCAAAAT
This sequence comes from Mycetomoellerius zeteki, assembly GCF_001594055.1. Lineage (NCBI taxonomy): Eukaryota > Metazoa > Arthropoda > Insecta > Hymenoptera > Formicidae > Mycetomoellerius > Mycetomoellerius zeteki. Next base: position 1,757,479 of record NW_017257632.1, read on the forward strand.
TTCCATGTGAGCAACAAATTAATGATCTACCGTATACATTATTACTAAATTACGTGATAAATTAATCACCAATTAATCGAAGTTTGATCGACCACACAAGAACAATAATATTACAAGACGTACAACAATTGGTGCATAAAATTAAGAAAATACACGTGAATAGAAAATATTCGGAAAAAATGTATGCAAGCGTGATATTAATATTGATAGACCTAAATTATTTTATTAGTGTTTTTACATAATTATTAATATATTAACATTACTACGAAGAGATGAACAAAAATCTGTCTTTGCAAAAATTCCAACACCAATTACACGCTATTATAAAGAAATAAAAATGTTTATGTAAAAAATTATATAGACAAATAGCTTTTTTGTATAAAGACGAATATGACGCAGCGCACACTGATTTGCAAAAGTATTTATTAAATGTGTGTTACATCCCCATACATGATTTATTTAATTATAAGTCGTTAATGGCGTTAATACAATTATAATAACATTAAATGTTCACGATATCATGTCAAATAGAATACTTGAGAAATCGTCGAATCAAAGTGTATCTGTGCTTGAACTTTATAGAAAAAACTGCCACATCTCGAAACAGGACCGCGAGTACACATCGGTCGGGATTTCATAATGCAGTTGAAGTTAACTTTGCCTAAATGCACAAGTTATTTGATAAGCTAATTTTTTACGGTTTTACTGATCATCAGCACGTTGACCAATGTTGCTTCCTTTCCAATTTGAGAAATACATACGGGATTGCCAGAAGAAGTGATTAAATAGTTACGAATAGATTCATCCTACTTCTTTTCAGAACAGATATTCCAACGTCTCGCGAATAGAACAATTAAATATTATCCAGTTTCTTTTGCAAACAGAAGAGAAGTAATGCCATACGTTCAAACACAGTATATCCTTGCTATTCGGCCGCGCAAAAAATTCCGCGCAAACGTCGGCCACTGTAACTTCATGTTTTAATTAAAACATTTACATAAGTCGTTTATTGTAACAAAATCAAGTATATCGAGTATAAAGCCATATCTAAACAGTCGTTATAAATAAGTCATATTAGTCATATCTATCATAAAATACTAGACGTCGAATAATTAAATAAATAAATTTAAATTAATTAAATTCGATAACGACAAAACGCAGATTACAAAACAGATATACGATTAAATTTCCAAGAGTAAAAAATATATATTATATTACTTGCAGCGAATAATTACTTGTGAACACCTTCCTCGAACAATCCTGTGTATGCATGTATAACATTCGTATAATATTTATGTATATATACAGAGTGCGACAATGGTCGACGCTTGTTCTGATCAGACAATAATCTCTACTGACAACAATGTTAAAACTCTGGTGCGGACTGTGAAAACAAAGGCATTACAAATGCGGCTTAGAATAATCCTTTCCCTTTCACATATAAATAAGATTATTTTATTCGCTGTGTAAAAAAATCTGCAAATATAAATATATATATCATTATATGTATATGTATATATAGATATATTTACATATTTCTAAAATCTTAAAAATAAAAAGTAGTAAATATTCATTGTGGTAGCGCCGTTAATACCGTACTACGATATTTTCGAACGATAAGAAAAATTAAACTGCAATAAAATTAGTACGATGATGAAATTAACATATGATAATACATAATTAAAATCCGCAACATTGTTATATTTCATAAGCATCTCATATATACGTATTAAATAAATTACCGGTAGTTTCTTTGATAACTATGAGAAATATCTGTTAAGCTCATCTTGGAAAATATCGCAGCGTTGCATTCCCAGCTGGATATTAATCATGTAATGTTTTCTCTAGAGTGAAAACATGAAAAATGACATTTTTTTATATACGAATGTATGTATAATATATACACACATACATACAACAAATTTTCATTTCTCACGGTTCCACTCTAAGGAAAAAATTACACGATTGACACTCTGGTCTCGAAAAGGAAATTCTTGTTTCCTCTCTTCCTCTTTCTATTTTTTTTCTCCAAATCGCGACGTGACACGGTTTGTAACGCCTTTGATTTCGCAGGCTGCGTTAGCAATTTACGCTACATCATAAAACTACGTACGACAGAGGAAACCCTTATCTATTTGCTGTGCAAGTAGCGTCAGCCGCGGCCGAGGGTCCTACGCGACCCCGATCGGTGATCGTCACTTCGCGTTTACGGTGCGAAAAAACGAAGCGCCGACGTGTCCCAATCGAGACATTCCAAAAGCGCTACGTTTAGCTTGGCCACGTGAGTAGTCGTATTCAATGATAAAATTTGATCGATTAAGCACGACGGAATCGTACATTCTCGTTAGCCTCGATTGCAAAATGTATAAGACGTAGTATTTGAGTGTCGTGTGACGTACAAGACATGGGTATTATCGAAAGTATGCTGATAAGTAATTGTTGCTGAAATGTACGATATTACAGATAAACGCGTAAAACGAAGTGTGTCGAACGCAGCCGTATTATATCGAGTACTTATTCAGAAATGCGCGAAGATCGTACGACAGAATGAGCAGAACAGCAATGGTTTCCCTTCCTTCCTTCAATCGTCATTCTAATTATTCAACATCACGTAATTTTTCTCTCTCTTTCTTTGAAATTAACGCAATCCATTTGCATAGAAAGAACGATTTTGATGAAGTACCTAAAAATTTAGCTAGATATCTGCAAACCTAAAACCAATTTTGGAATCATCAAAATAATTACGTAGAAATCTCATAATAAGCAATGTTGCAAAAAGTTTTGATATTCTTGCAACTAGCTTGAGTCCTATATAATTATTTTAATTTTCAAATCTATATCTAGCTACATTTTTAGATACCTCAGCAAAACCATTTTGTCCATGTTAAGATAAAATTTGTCCTTTTAAATATAACTGTGCAGTATTAGCAAAAAATTTTTTAACCTTCTACAAATAAATGTACGTCCTTCACCTCTGTTCAGATTTACTAAACGTTACAAAATTGCGTTTTTTTTACTATTTACAAATTAAGTTAACAGAATTTCTTCCGTGATGTTAATATAATTTTTCGCGGATCAGTAAAATCTTTAAAATATAAAAATCTTATTAAAATATAATAAATTATCTTAAATTCTTCAGAATGCATTGACTCGTTCCGATTTAAATGGACAATCGACACATTTTTATAGTTTACTACTTTATCTCGAAGTTATATTAGAAGAAAATCGGACCGTTTCTCTCGATATTCGTCCAGTATCATCGCAATAGCTATGCAAGAAGAAATATCCCTACAATGTATGACACAGCATTAGAGGAGAAATATATATATGTATATGTTTATATGGGTGCTTTATACCCTACAATCGAAATGATCCAAACATTAATACGTTCTTAAATACGCGACAATCCGGTAAACATCCGGTAAACATCCGGTCGGTTGTCTCATCAATGTCTCGTTAGTGGAGAACTCTGCGTGTCATGGAAAATGTGAAATACGATCTCGCCTGCGTGAGTAAACGCACGACGAAATAACGTGGTATACAAATCAACGAAGTCACGTAAATCTATTTTTTTTTTTTCCCAAGGGAAAAAGGCACCGATACTCGTGCTCTCCTATAATGCGATTTAACACTTTGAATCCACCGATCGCGCGACACGTGGCATCAATTCGACTCGCGCCTCGCGACCGAGATCCTTTTATAATCTATTATTCGTTTTATCGACTTTCCTCTTTCAATACTACATCATATGAATGCAGAGTCCCATTTAGATGCACAAGCCTGATAAACCGAGCCGAAAATAAAACGCAAAATAGAGCCGCTTGATTCAAAGTGCTAAAACGTCCAGCGAAAGTAGGATAAGTACAAAGTGATTTCGTGGATCGCAAACCGTTGATCTGCCTATCGTACTAATATTCGTTCTGATCATCTCACGCACATCGCATTCCAAATTTTCTATTACAAAGGTTTTTTTTTTACGCGAGTACGTCTGTCTACTGCGTTTTACCGTTTGATTACACAAGACACGCAATATGCGCGTCTGTATGTGTCTAGCTCGTATAAAATAATTGACTACCTACTTATCATTAAGAAAAGGTACGTTGTTGTCGCATTCGGTTTCTTCTTACGTGTGAACACAGTTAGAAAGTTTGGAACATTTCAAATGTTGAGCGCCTCTCCTTCCCTCATTGATATATACATATATATACTTTTATGCGCGTATAAATGTGCATGTGTGCACATATATATGTGTGTATGTCGCACGTTTACACGCATGTATACGTACGTATGCACATATATATATACGTGTATATATTATATATATGTATTATGTAAGAATATTAATAAAAGAATATGTCCGAATGCAATATTGCTTAATCTACATATATATATGCCGTAATATATTTATTTATATGTATATATGATATTTATATAGACTTTCCATATTCCTACGTAACAACAACATAACTTCTCTGAATAAGGTTTTAACAAATTGAACACAAAGTTCCTACACTAGGGCAGATTGTATGCATTTAGCGGTGCTAACTGTAAAACTGTGAAAGTTGCAGAATTGCGCTACATACGGGACGACCTGGTTCACACCGGCTTTTCTTCATCGTAACGGAGACACCGTTTCATCGTATAAAAACCATCTCGATTTTATCTCTATTATATAAAAAAAATTTTTATATAATAAAAATTATCTCGAGACCAATATATTGTTAAATGTAGTTTTTCTAATATAATATTAATGAATTTATCTGACGTTAGAATTAATTCACGTAAGCAAAAAGGTTGGCTATATTGTAATTTATTCGTCGAAAAGAAAACCAATTCACTTTGCTGAACGCTAGCAATCATTGTCTCAAAATGGAGGCGAAATGAAATTGCGGCTCCTTCCGTTACGCGAAACAAGGCCGCGAGAAGATATTACGACGAGTCATTCTATTCCTTGATTAAAATGTCATCTAACGTAGTTTATTTTTTTACGATACGCATCTAGATTAATCTTCGTCATTCGCGTATCCGGCAACAGTGATATACCAGTCCGCATATATCGGGCTATATTTTTTCTCTCTACCATGCGATATTAAATATAACATACTCTCCAATCCCCATGATTCTATCGTGTTATCGAAACGATTATTTAAGTGTGTTAATCCTGTTATCAGTTAGTGCGTAGTAGGAATGCACCTCGTGCTTCTCAGAGATTTTTATCTCGAAATTATAAACACATTCGCAATGTCGTTTTTTCACGTAATACAAATTGTTCCTTCGAGAAGATTCACTTTTATTCATTGTACAACAAATATTGCACGATATTAATTGCACATCTCGGACCAGATCGGTCGAATTCTCGGAATTTCAAATAGAATATCCAAAAATCGAAAAGTTAACGAGTTAAGATAATTTTACAAGATACGTTACAGATCTAATTTTTAACAAGTTTTGCATTATGTAATTTCCGTTTCAAATTCTATAAAAAATAAACAACATTATCAAAAAATATTTTTATTAAGAGTTTGAATTTGGCTCTTCTAAATGTATAATATAAACATAAGCGTATGAAAACTTATCAGACAAAATACGTAATAAATTGTATATTTCTATACTACTGCCTATGTATTAATTATAATTCAAAATATATATAAAAACTTCTCTATCTGTTATGTAGAAATTAGATCATTAATTACGCAGTAAACTTGACTAGCTATCGTGAAATTAAGTTAAATGTTCAGAATTTATATACTGTCTCGAAGAAACAATTGATCTTACAAAATAAATCACAACTAAGAATTACATTTTTCGACATTGACACTTGTCACTAACATATTCACGCACAGTGTATATATATATATATATATATATAGTATATATAAACATAACACACCCATAATAAAAACAAAAAATACGTACGTATATTATGTATATAAAGCCAACATATGTATGAGTAAATATATATTATTGATGTCTCATAAATTCTCTAATAATATACATATATAAAAAGCCGAATGTACATCGATACGAAATTGATATACTATTCATTGATATTACACTTTGTTGAGAATGCGCGTTAATTCCTAATAAGAAGCTGAATATACACAAACAACGAATATACGCAAAAACATTAAAGTTAAAAATAGCATATGATTCATAAGAATAAATTTGAGACACACTTATTCGTGTCAAACGTGACAACAACAATTTGTCTAAACGTTTGCACATGGCAGCGCGATTAATTTTAGTGTCAGCGTCGCTTCGTTGATCCAACAACAGCATTGATCATTGATAAAAATCTCAATAGCGGCAGTATTTTTAAATAGTAAATGTGAATTGTTTTTCTCCAAGCATGAAAATTAATAGAATGCATTCGCGACTCTACCCTTGTACGAGAGGGTAGAACGAATTTGTTCTTACACCTTGTTAGACGATATAATAATAAAATATATATATAATCAAATTTATCCAAATCAGAATAGAAATCAAGATTCTACCGAAATCACGTTTATCACGCAATCACAATCGACTGTAATAATATATACACACACACGAAATAAAAGGTAACTTTTTAACACGTCATTCAGTTCTTTACAATGTATAGCTAATAATATGTAAATAAAATCTACTATAGAGCAAATATTAGTCATATCGGAACAAAACCGGTTATTTATATCCAGTTTAAATTAAACTATAATGGGACAAATAACAGAATTAATTTCGAAAGTTTTGAGACTTCATGTCGAGACTTTCATTCCTTTTGGTGTAAAATAAAACTTTTCTGTGCCTCACACACGCACACATACGACATATTATTTATTACAAAAATATCTTTTCGATGTTGTGTGAGTAAAATAAAAATGTTTTAATCATGGTTTTTTTTTAAATATACTATACAGTTGTACGCATAACGTGTGGACCATTCTGCATCACCTTCGAAAGGTTTATTGGAGGAAACTCAGATAAATCGTTTAAGAAATACGTGAAGCTACGGCCTTTGTTAGTAAACATGAATTTATCATCGTATGCAACGTTTGCCGCAAAAGGCCTGTGTTCTTTATTGAAAAACTCTTTGAATTGATGACGCTCACGATGCAATAGTTAAAGTGGAACAAACTATATTTATTACACTTTAACTTATTGCACCGATGTACACCAGTTCAGAGAGTTCATTGATAAAGGACCTAAAATAATAAACTTACTTTATTTTATATCGTAAATAATTATATCAAGTCTCAAAACTTTTGAAATTATTCCCATTCTGCCCTATTATAAACTATTAACGCTTAAATAAATGGCGTTGCCAATTCAATTATACAGATTCAATAACGCATTTGACAACAACAAATGTAACAAAACAGATGTAACAAAGCAGATATACAATTCATCAATTTGCGACAATTAGATAAACAAATTTTTTCAATTCTCAATTCTTTGATATATTATCACGCGTATATTCCGAATAAAGTTTAAGTTATTTCAAAAATTGATCGGAGAAATAACTTGTCATGATATGACATCTATTTCCATTTCACGCATATACTGCGTCGTTTACTGTTCTATTTGAATTGCCACTAGTCTACCTTTTTACAAGCAACCTTGCATCCGGAGTTAAACATTTACTCCAATTTTTATTATATATACGTAACATGTAATAATGCGATACCTCTCATAAAAAATCGTAAGCCTTAGTTCGAACAAGGTCATTTGTAATTACAGGATGGATAATTTTCATCACTGAAACGCGTTAATAAACCTGTTTCCAATATAAAAATTTACATTTACGTTCTCTACCTGCATACATCTGTCGTCATGAATACATTTTAATTTAAATACTTTTAATAATGAATTCAATAATATTTTCTGGAAAACAAGCAATTAAATTTTGTCATTCAAATTTTCTGGTTTTTTTTTCGAGAAGAGAAACAGGTTTCTTAACTATTTTCTTAAAACGATTCTCTTTATACCTTAAGAGCAGCTTTGGGAGACCAATGGTGAAAACGGGCGGGTCCTGCGGGATAAGAGGGTTGATGTACCCACTTGTTCCCTCGGTGTCCCATAAAGGGTGGCGGAGAAGGACCACCGAGGAAATGCGGGGGCATTATATTGTACCATGGCTGGTTGATTGGATGAGGGCCGTAACCCATACTGAAGGAATGGCCAAACCACGAACGATTTCTGTTCAGGTGCAACCTAGGACTGTTCAAGTTGCGCCTCTTACCTGTACCGTTATTGCTATGCTGTTGATTTTGATTAGCGATGCTTAATGGTTTTGATTTCGGTTGTTGTTGTTCTGTACTTGCGGTTAGAGGGGATTTCTGAAATTATAATACATCGAAATTATTTTATATATTTTAGAGATATTACATCGAATATAGAGTTTGATTGGACACAAAAAAACAATGAAGATATAAAGCGATAAATAGCAAATATAATTAATAACACTAGTTTTTTTGTAAGATTTATGCAAGAACACATAAAGACTATTTTTAGGATAATTTCCGATGTTGAACTCGAATCTGCCATAGAAATATTTTCATTACATCAGGTTTCTGAGATATAAACGACATTTTCCAATAGATATAGTAAAGTTTTATTAAAATCGAAAGAATTGAACGTATAATTTTTGTTTTTTATATGACTTTGGATTGTTTCACTTGCCTTGCTCATCACTTGTCGCACTTAAATTATTCAAAAAGAAATACTATAGTTTAAAAATTGATATGTTACATCTTAAAAATGATATGCTATATCTTAAAAATTCGACCTAATATAATTTTTCTGGCGACAGATTCAAACTCAGCATCTTAAAATACGTTAAAAAAATTGTTTCCTTTTCATACATATTAAAAATTATTCAAAATTTGTAAAGCAGTATAATTATTTCACAAACTAATAATTTTAATTCTTCAATTTGTAAATCAATTCAATTTGTAATGTTTGATAGTTTTATATGCAACCTATTTAGCATATCAATATATGATAAGTAAATTAGACGGATGTTTTATAAATTACTTATTTTGCAAACATTTTGCACAATTGAAAAAATATGTAACGAATAAGGAATAAGATAATTTATAAATTGATAAACTAAATATTTTTGAAACAATAATTTTTTCTGAATACACATTTATAAAAATTCTTTCGTTTACTCTATTAAATTTAGATTTATATTTACCGCATAAACGTTGTAAATTCAATCTGTTTTAATGTATCAATACTCACCTGTATTTTGATAGACCCCACGTGGGCTGGCTTATTCTCGTTCTCTATGTTCTCATTATGTTCGGCTTGGAAAATGGGTACGGTGTTTTCTTTGTCATCGAATGATGCCAGCGTACAGTACGACCCCTTGCTCTCACCAAATCGACAGCAAACTTCGTTGGGATCAACCCACAGCGTCAATTCCACCGGCAATGCCAGGTCCTCATACTTGACACCAGCGGCGTTCGCGGCACTTTCCAGGGTTGCGTCCCGACGATTGTGGCCATTGACGCGAATGCAACGGTAGCCTTGGCCTTTGAACGGTTTGTCGGGGAACCAGTGATTTTTGAAGCGTTCCGTCAGCAGTTGGACCAGGTGCCGCTTGAAGCATTCCAATTGATCGGGACTAAATTTTTCGCTTTTTTCGATCAGATTTACTAAGAACAGTACCGCCGCCTTGATCTCGTTGAGCATTTTGTCGCTGATGCACACCCGGATTACAGGCCACCTGGACGCACCTCTCGCGATACCACAGTAGCAAGCTCTTGGAAACTAAAGTACCATTCGCCCAAGTCACGGTGGAGCACATAGAGCCCTTCTGCACCGTTGCAACGCTTGAATTTCTCAAGATCTATGTTTCGGGCGTGAATGGTTGGGGTCTTGGCTGCACAACTTTTGTCGCTGTACAATTTTGTGTACGTTACGTAATCCGTGTATTCTGCTAATGCTGCTACAATCTGTGCACAAACAGAAAAAAAGAAAATATTAACCGGTTGTATAATGCATCTCAATACTTTGCCTCGAGATTTTTGGAGCGAGGAGGTAACCACTTAATGTAATCGTGGGACAGAGTCCTTGAAATCATTATAAAATTTATATGAAATCTCTATGCATAATCCGATTATTACATATAAAACGAGAAACCATTGTATGATATTAAATAAAATCATATATTTTACCAAATTACTTCATATGTAGTGGAAAAAATTATTTGTAATCAGATAAAATCATATGAAATCATGTAATCTATGGGACAATATTTCACCTAGTGGTTACCCTCTCGTTTTGGAGTCGGCTTATTGGGCTGAAATGTAGAATCCAATGCAGAGATTTCTTGTTCCACGGTAAAAAGGGATATGACGTATAGATAGGGTCGCTTCCCGCCAACTTTAACTTTCGTGGCAGTAAATATAAACGTGGCGATATAAATTACTTTCCATTTTTACACAAGTAATACCGAGTCTTAAGTTATGTGAGTATTTCACTCATAGTATTTTAAATAAGTCGTAGTATTTTACAGATAATGACGTCACTACTTACTTTGGTGACAAAGTTATCGCATAACACACACACACACACACACACACGCATACACGATACAAGTTTATAAACTTCACTTTTAATATAAGATAACAAAAGACTCAGGCTTGTGCAGATTGTAAATAAAAACTCAGTCGAATCTCACTTAGAATGAAAAGGAAAAGAAACGTGCATTTAACTGAGTTATGATGTCACAAATGAGAATTATCTGAGTTTCGATGTAAATGGAAAGCAATTATAAATATGATTCAACGCTCTCAATTGGAAAGCAAATTCCACCTTCCAGGCCGATCCATCTGGTAATGCTCTACATTAGCACGTGGAACCGGAGCACGAGGCATGCTCCACTTTCCAGCACAACGAAAACAAGCCGCGCTCCAAAACACGGTTCGCGTCTCGGCACGGTGCTTTCAACGCGACGCGCCAGCCACGTGTCTCATCGGACCGAGATCGACGCAACCCGATCGTCGCGCGATCGAGGACACCGTTGCGTCATCCGCGCAGCACGGAGAATCGGGGCGCAATATGTTATGCACGCGAGTCATGCAGTTACAACGGCTGGACAGGTTAGGAGGAAGCGAGAACACGGAACGGCTTGCGTCGCCGATCGGGCGATACGTTCCCCGGTGACGTCGCGAGGCGGCACGATCATGACTCGCAACCGGATCACCACCGTTACCGTCGTCGTGTCGAATAGCTGCCGTTTAACAAAGTGCGTGCGACGTGTACATCTCGTCACCGTAGGCAGATCGCGCTCCATGAATATACACTCGATCGCGGAGACGCCGTGCGCGAGACGGCGACACGGAACCTGCATCGTAGCATGAATTTCGATATTACGACTGATAATAACGTTAAACTGATCTTACGGGTCGGCGACGAAGTCTCGTTGCGTTGCCAGCGGAGCCACTACGTCTTCTCTCTCTCTACAAGTAAACGTACTCGACCTAACACGTGTTACGTTGCACCCGTGATCACAGAACATGCTCCCGACGTAGACGTTCGTCCCTCCTGGCTACTTGTTCACAAATAAAGCTGACTTTTCAATAACTTTCCATCTGCGACAGCAAAGTGTTTGATTGGGTGCATTCAGTACCACGACCGCTCACTGAGCGCTCAGAGACCTCTTGTATTGCTAAATTCACACTGCATCTGAATTTCGTCATACGACGC
>NW_017257632.1:1769342-1785115 GCF_001594055.1 Mycetomoellerius zeteki
GCCATTGATCGCATCGCAACGTCGCAAGCGTGTCGCAAGCGTTGCAGTCCAATCAGAGTCGAGCTAGCTTGACGTTGATTGGACCGCAACGCTTTCGACGCTGCGATGCGACTAATGTAGAACTAGCTTTATCCAGCTAGGAATCCAGCAAGAAAACAAGCATCGTGTGCTGTAGGCTTTAGTCCGGATCTACAATAGGTGTTTTAAGCCTTAAGTCGTAATGCGGGGTCTACAATAGAAGTCGTAGCGGTCGTAGGGTTTTAAGTTATAGAAAATTGACCAATCACAGTTGATTATTCTTCTCATATTCGACTGTGATTGGTCAATTTTCTACGACTTAAGACCCTACGACTGCTACGACTTCCATTGTACACCCCGCATAAGAATTTGACCAATTACAATCGAATTCGAAGAGAATATTCGACTATGATTGGTCGATTTCTTATGGCTTAAGGCTTATGTGGGGTTTACAATAGAAGTCGTAGCGGTCGTAAGGTCGTAAGTCGTAGAAAATTGACCAATCACAGTTGATTATTCTTCTCATATTCGACTGTGATTGGTCAATTTTCTACGATTTAAGACCCTACGACTGCTACGACTTCTATTGTAGACCCCGCATTAAGCCCAGTGTCCACGATGCTAGAAATCCGTCCGAGATCTCGGATGAAGAAAGAATTGACCAACCGCATTGATCATGTGACTAAATTGTTTAAATGTGATTGGTTAATTCTTTCTCTCCGAGATCTCGGACCAATTTCTAGCATCGTGGACACAAGGCTTTAGAATACCTACTCTATTGTAGATCCGGGGTTACTAAGCGCTCAGTGAGTGGTTGTAGGTTGTACTGAATGCACCTAATAGAGGTTTGTTCGCGTCGCATGCTCCAATATGCTCTTACCATAGCTCCTACTCACTCCAACGCGCTTGATAGAGTGAGTAGGAACTATGATAGGAGCATGTTGGAACATGTTGGAGCATGCGACGCGAACAAATCATAAGCCGGAATCCATAGTCCGGTTCTATCCCGGATCTACAGTAGGGTTTTAAGCTTTAAGCCGCAAGAAATTGACCAATTACAGTTGAATCCGAGGGGAATAATCGACTGTGATTCGTCCATTTCTTAAGACTTAAAACCCTATTGTAGATCCAGGGTTAATCTCAAGCAATGGATGGAATCCATAAACGTTGCTCAAGATTGTTGAAATTAAGGCCGGTATTCATAGTCAGTTCTTATATTCAAGATCATCTCAAGTTCAGCCTTGAGGTGTTACGAACCAATAAGAGAGCCACATTAGCGTATTAAGACATTACTTAAGACGATCTTGAAATAAGAATCGACTATGAATACCGGCCTAAGACCGAACTATGGATTCCGGCCAATGTCTCAAGATGCTAATACGGTTCTCTGATTGGTTCAGCTTAAGACCATTTCGAATCTTGAGCAACGTCTATGGATTCCTCCCTTAGTAATGCCAATTCCTGCATTCCTGGGTTCCTGTACACTAGCAGGAGTAGCAAGATCAACTAACAAGCAACCACGTGTGACGCGAATGGACTTCATGGATTGTATTCTGTGAATTTTTCTTTTAGTTTTTAGCAAACTCAGTTCGGACTATCACTGCAACAATTGTATACAACTGTATACAACAAATACGATACATATTATTATTACTATATTCAAGCACCGTGTTATTTCATGTGTCATCGTTGTTATTACGACACAGTCAACAACGCGGTCAACTCAGAAGGGCCACGCAGGGCCACGTATCATTAACAAAGAAATTAGCATCGATCTGATTGCTGTCACATTTGTATTTCTACATTATTCTACAAGATGAACATGCGTAGGAACGCACCTAACATTTTAATATGTGGTATGTAATAGTGTTGTTATTCAGTATAAATTTCGAATATCCTTAATAATTGTTGTCAATGTTTTTTAGGCACGCCTGGCGTAGGCAAGAGCGCGACGGCGCATATGTTGATGGAAAAAGCTAAACTAAACTGGCTCGACATCAGTAAAGTAGCTATTGAGACTGGATGTGTGAGCGAATATGATGAAGAGTTACAATGCAGCGTATTGGACGAGGAAGCGGTAATTATTCTTGTAGCGATAGTTACATTTAATTAATATGTTCTGTGTCACATGACTCTCTGGTAACCCACAGTAGACTTTCAAGTTGTTTTCTATTTAGGCTATCAAAGAAATTTAATCATAAAATTTCTGATATCATATGTGGATACATAATTAAATGTATGTGATATTGATACATCGACACTGGCTAGCAGTTTTTAATTGACTTTTAATTGATCTAAGACTTGGTATTATCAACATAAGATTAATTTCAATCTTGGTTTTTTAATTTATTGGGTGCATTCAGTACTAATGACCATTCACTGTGCGCTCAGTGAGCTCTTGTACCTGTTTGGTCTATATTTTTAGCTCTAATGGAATATGCCAATCAGATGCAAGAGCTCACTGAGCGCTCTACGCTTCTAGATGCAGCTAATGGGTGCATTCAGTACCACGATCGCTCTTGTATCTGTTTGGTCTATATTTTTAGTTCTAACGGAATATACCAATAAGATGCGCTCAGTGAGCGGCTGTAGTACTGAATGCACCCACTGTATGTACCCATTCTTTACCTTTTTCTAATTCTAAGAATATTTTAATTCTGAATCTAAGAAATTCTTGGAATTAGGAAAAAGTAAACAAAGTTAAATCAAGATTTAAGTTAAACTTACATTGGGGGGTAGAATTAGGGGTGAATTGAGTCCAAGAAACATACACAATGCAATTGTCTGTTGCTAATATAATACGAACATTAGACTTTGTTCTTTATAATCATAATTTTTGTAATTTTTTAAATCATTAAATATATGTTATTTAATAAATATAATGAACAAATAAAAACATGGATTATTGATAATCCATACAATGTTAAGTTATTTAAAATTGGCTAACAAGTTTGGTAGAATTAAAATTATGAAATATTTTCTGTACATTATATCGTCTAGGTCACACGTTAAACATACAAATTTTTGTTTGTAATATCTCTTTCTAGTTAGTAGATCTTGTGGAGAATTTTATGAGAGAAGGAGGACAAATCGTGGACTATCACAGTGCCGACTTATTCCCTGTAAGTTGGTTTGATATTGTATTTGTGCTCAGAACAAACAATACTATTTTATACGACCGTCTACAGGCAAGAGGTTATAGCAAGAAGAAATTAGAGAACAATATAGAAGCTGAAATTTTTGAAATTGTTATCCAAGAAGCACGAAATTTGTTTGAGCCAGAAATAGTGCATGAACTAACGAACGATACTCCAGATGAGCTGACACGTAATGTAGATAGAATTTGTCAATGGGTGGAACAATGGAAAATAGATAATATGTAAAAGTGACAAAATATGTAATAAACAGAGCATTTCTTATGTAGACATTTTCTCATGTAAAGCTCTCACGACTACGTTTTTCATATATACTTATTTAGATTGTAATTTTATTATAAATATATAAGCTTATCGACGCCATAAAATGTGATTGTACAAGTTCTAAAATCTATTAAGTAAACATCTGTACATATAACAAACACATAAGCACACATATATGTATGTATATACATACATACACGCATACATGTAACATAAACACATAAGTCTAGTATACATATAATACAATAGAAGAATATGTTTTCACATTTTATACAGCTAATAAAGAAATTAAAATTTTTCATGTAAAAAAAGAGTATCTGTAAACACAATATATTTATAAATCAGTTAAGTAAATGATATGTTTATTCTACTATACCTAGATCATGCTTTAGTTTCTTTAATCTATTATCTATAGTATCATAATATTTCATTTTTATTAAAATCTTTGTTGCTGTTTCAATATCTTCTTTACTGAACGCCTCTGCCACTTGCCTGAAATAAAAAGAATAGAAACAACATTAAGTACTAAATACGATTTTAATACAGATTTAAAGCTACGAAAAATGAAAATTACTTCGACATTTTATTGAGCAGTTCCTTAGATTCTTTGGCTAGCTTCAAGACTTTATTTTTGTTCTCTATTGCGTTTTCTATCTCTTCATTACGTTCCATAATCTCAATGAGAAATTCTGAATTCAAGCTGGTAGTGCCTTCTGGTATTGATATACCTTTTAATTCTAATATATACAATCCTCTTTTTAATGGATGCATCAGCGTGTTATAAGCCTTATTTATTAAAGATGACAACTTCTCTGAGATTTGCCTTTCTTTCTATTGACAGTTAAAACAAATTTCACTTACAGATAAGAAAAGAAAGTTGTAATTATCATAAATTAAGAAACTTCTAAGAGAAGATCATCTAAGTTTTATTCAATGAATACTTACTTCAGATTTATTACCAAACTTATCGGGATGCAGCATTTTTTGAAGTTCTCTATACTTTGTATGAATTTCCTCATTCACCACATTGTAATCCCTTTTGATTCCCATGATATCAAAATAATTCAAGTTCTGTGGCAATTCCTGCAATACTTTACACTTTGAGCAGAATAACTCGGACTTGTACACATAGTCGCAATTCCAACACTTGGATGGACTGTCACTGCAGAATCTCAAGGATCTCAAAGGAATGGTAGAATGAATCGTAGTCCTCGATGGTGCATGATGCGAATACAGTTTACATTTCTGCTTAACTGGGCTCACCGCCACCGCGGATTTTCTAATGATTCTTACCAAAAACATTTTAGGATGATTTTATAATCTAAAAAAGATAAATAATTTTCATTAAAAAAAGGATAACGCAATCATAAAAATGTTGTATCTTATGCTATTACTTGGAAAAACATACTGCTGTCTTATCATTTTAAGCAAAAAAATTAATCCTATGCATAATATAATTCAGAAACAAAAACTATAACCACATTATGTACGAGCTTAGAAGTTAAATTGATCAAATCCACTTTTAATAGATAATTTTAATTTTAGTGCTTACTTTCCAACAGTTGATGAATTTAACATACGAGAAACTTATACAGAGATTAGTTTATGTATGTACAACTTTAAATTATACTTTTTATATTATATATGATGAAGTTATTTCGTAAAAAGAAAAAGTAAGAAAATTTTTGCAAAATTTTTCGTTTGTTTTTACATTGTTTATTTCTTACAATAAAAACTATTAATCTTATCATTTAATGTCTTATCATAGACTTGTATTATGAGTCCTATTCTGTAATATTTCACGATATTCTATCGAAAGATTGTCGTTAGTGAACAACTTTTCCATAAATTATTATGTTAATTATGTGCATTAACAACAAAAAAGTAACAAAATTAATAAATAATAAAGGTCGTAACTTAACATATATCTTTCTATTATTGTCGAATTTAGGAACAAGTTTATTGTTATTTTGTTACAATAATAAAAATTCTCTTCTAACGATAATTATTCAATAATGACATCATTACGGATTACAGAATACGATTCTAACTTAAATAATAACTAATAATAACTATTCTATCCTAACCTGTCTACTATATACATACACCCACACACATACATACACACGCACACATACATAAATAAATACTTTCATTACGTATCCTATCACACGATCACTCCGTTCTCTGTGTTCCCCTTTCTACTTTTTTATATAAATATAAATATATTGCCCGTTCGCAAATACGTGCCGGATCGATCAAACTCGATCATTAGAATCACTCCTGCTGCTCGAATGCTGCTGCCATGAAGGATTATTAAATAAAAAATCAGTGGTGACAGCTGGATTCCCAACAATCCCAATCCTTTACAACTCCCACTTGCCACGCTTTCCGAAGGAAGAAACGTCAAAAATTCCCACTGGATTCGCGTTCCACGAGACGGTAATTAACGATTAGAACGAGATAGTCTTAAATCCTGCGGTGAAAATCGTGAAAAAGACCAAGGTAATTCGGAGGGAGAAAAAGAAAGTGCGAGATGTACGTAACGCTTATGACTAAAATTTGTTTTATCTTCCAGGTGCGGAATACGCGGAGGAGAACGATGGTCAGCCCGGACGTTTCCCTTGTTGGTTGACGTGCGCCATGCAGGATAGAATTATCGCGCGTTACATGCACGAGTTGTTATCTGAGGCGGTGCTCGAATTTCGCGATTTCCGCCTCGATAAAGCGCTATCGGACCGTAACGGCGCGCGATGACAGTGGCCGTTCTGCATTTTTTGGTTAGCTGGAGCACGCACGCGAGCAGATAGTCCTTGGTTCACCACAATCCTCGGACACGTGTGACAGTGTCCCGATTCGACGTTCGATATACGGGATTATGAATTCGACCGAGAATCGCGGTCACAAGGACGACACGATTAACGGAATTTGACGAGGCCACATCATCAGCGAGTTTCAGAACTTTCCCAGGTCCAGGAAAAAAGAAACGAAATGGGGGACCATCGGCAACAGTTGGACTACTTGATCAAGTGGTTGGCTACCTTCGACCTCCAAGCGCCACACAATTCCGTGGAAGAGATAAGCGACGGAGTTGCCTTAGCTGAAGCCTTAGCCAAAATCGCACCAGAATGGTTTACGGCGGTGTGGAAGGCGAAGATCAAGACAGACGTGGGTACCAACTGGCGTCTTAGAGTGAGCAACATGAAGAAGATCGTGGAGGCTGTGATGGAGTACTATGTGGAATGTTTGAACCAACAATTATCTGGCTACGTTAAGCCGGATGCGACCAAGATAGGCGAGCACTGCGACAGCGACGAGCTGCGCCGCCTGCTGCAGCTGATCCTCGGCTGCGCCGTCAATTGTAATCAAAAGCAGCTACTCATCACCAGGATAATGGGTATGGAAGAGACGGTACAGCAGGTGTTAATGCAAAGTATCCAGGAGGTGAACTTCGAGTCTCTAGTGCCAGATGTGCCAGACAGTACTCAACAGAGACTCTATGCCGATTTCCAGGCGGCAGTGGACATGAGAGATCAGCTGGCACAGAAATGTCACGAACTCGATCAACAACTCTCTCTGTTACAAGAAGAGAAGATCGCATTGATCGCGGAGAATAAGAAACTCCAGGAGCGGCTGGACGAGTTTGAGAACCCGGAAGAATCCTTTAAGTATTCCGAGCGAAAGCAAGTGGAAGCATTGAAGGATGAACTATTCAAGATGGAGACTTCCAGGGATGATTATAGATTGAAGGTAGAGCTGTTGGAAAAAGAAAAGTTGGAGTTGCAGTCGAGGAATGAGAATTTACAAAAGGCGGCTGACGAAAGAAACCACCTGAAGGACGAGGTAGATGCCTTGAGAGAAAACACAGACAAAGTAGAAAGGTATGAAATCATGATAGAGTCATACAAAAAGAAGATAGAAGACGCGAGCGACCTTAAGAGACAGTTAAAGATATCAGAGGATAATAATAAAGAGAATATACAATTCAAATTTAAGTATGAGGAAGAAATTAAGCTCACAACAAAGTTACGTAATCATCTGGAGTTATGCAAGCAACAGCGCACAGAAGCCCATCACAAGCTGGATGAAAAGAGCAACAAGTGCGATCGGCTGGAGTTTGATTGCAAGAAAATGGAAGCAAAGCTGGGCGCTGTAGAAAGGGAGAGAGATCGGCTGATTGTCGAAAGGGACACCCTAAAAGAGATGAACGAGGAGTTGAAGTGCATGCAATTGCAAGCCACCGAAAACGTGGCAAAACCCAGCACTGACAACACCAGTGTTTCCGGGTCGGAAATGATGCCATTTGAGGTAAAAGAAAAGCTGTTTTGCCTACAAATGGAGAACAAGATGATGAAGATGAAGTTGAATGGCAATGAGGACAAGCTGCCGAACATGCAAGCGCTACTTGAGGATTCTGAGGAACGTTTTAACACGAAGCAAGAACAACTTCGCAAGGCAAATCAGAGGATAATGGAGTTAGAAACCCAATTGGAGGAAACGGTGGGTACTCAAGTTAGCGGTGACAGTAAGAGTGACAATGTAAGTCCGAATCAGAAGCTGTTGCAACTGCAGGACGAACTACGGAAAGTGCAAGCTGACAAAGAACGACTGACGCTGCAGCTCGAGGAACGTGAAAGTGCTCTGCAGACTCAGAAGCAGGAAGCCTTCGCTCTTCAGGAGAAACTCACGCGGAAAAAGTATGAGAACGCAGCGCTGGAGGAACGCCACAAGAAGTACATTGATAAGGCCAAGAGTGTCATAAAAAGCCTCGATCCGAAGCAGAATAATTCTTCGCCGAACGAAGTCATCATGTTGCGCAACCAACTGATGGAGCAACGTAAGATGATCGAGGACATGGAACGTTCCATGAAGGAGTCCAGGTTGCTGCGAGAGATGGAGGAGAAGCTGATGGTGACCGCCTTTCATAGATTGGGCGGGAATTGCCACAGAGAGGTGATGGATCAGCGCCTGGCGGCGCTTAGTGCGGGACAGGGTCAATCTTTTCTAGCCAGACAAAGGCAACCCGTGTCGAGACGTTATCCGCCTTATAACTCGAAATAAGGAAACGTGCAAAAGAAAGTTAGAAAGTTGATTTGACATTTATAAGTATTATTATCATATGAAGTGGTAAATGGTCGTTTGAGGTGATGTTCTCAACAGTGCGATAAATATGATATCACATATTTGAATTCATGAACTTGATCACAGATTTATTCATCTGCCCATTTATTCAGCGTCATATTGACTCGTACCATAATATTAAGATGCCACATTTATCTCCTTGTTACGATTGTCTCAATTGATTGTATTTCTTTCGATGTAGATACAATTGAATGATTTCGAGCAAAAGTGAAATATCTCCACTTTTTAAGTAAGTAAAAAGATTGCTTTTTTACGAAGTTTTGTGGAGTTAATAATATAGAAACTGTGCTTACAAACTGTTAACAAATGAACTTTTTTCTAACCATTTTTACATTATGTATCCAGCCAATTTTTTGTCTTCCTGTGAATATAATTTTAACATTCGAATTTTCAAATTTTCATTCAATTACATACAAAGATTTTCTAGCTATTAGAGATGTGCCAACATGTTCCTATATCTTTAATGAGTATGTAAAAAAATAATCGCACAAATATCTCCAACAGTTAGAAAAGCAAACTAAATTTTTGTACTATGATTGTATCTATATCGCAGAGGTTTACCATCATTATCTTATCTCAATCAGGTTTTCAATAAAAGATATATTGAATTGTAAATAAGATTACATATAGATATTGGAATGTTTTACTTCGCGTTAGGCTAAATATTACACAAAATGTTGAATATTCTGTAATATTTTAGAAATTTTATCCCACGTAGAGATATTTTAAATCATACTTAATCACGAAGAACACTTATCGTTTGAATATTGTATATATTTACAATGTTGACACTTCTTTCAACAGAGTGACTGACACTAAATGTACATTCATAAATATTGTTATTTGCTTTGTGCAACAATACATGATAAACCAAATTATTGTAAATAATGTATAGAGCGTCCTATACACTTTTCTTGGATTTGAAAAATATAATATAAATTATATATAAATATTGCAACGCAAAGAATTCGTATATTTATATCATTGTAGTCACGCGCGTTAATATTATTATGATTAACATTATTTATTTCACATATGTATAATTTATGTTATATACATTTGTTTTACAATTTTATTTTACAAATCTCCAATGCACATGGCAATGAAGAACAATTGGAAAACTTAAGGCATGGAATGTACATACAGAGATAAATACATAAATGCGCTATATTAACATATGACACATGGATGGTATGGAAGCGAATTTCATCAATATCTATACAGTTATGATGCGACGTTTCAAAAAACAAATATTTCATTGTAATAGCAAAATGTTTGTTGAAATTGTTATAATTCATTATTAAATTTTTTTATTGGCAAGATTGATTGTTCGATAAATTACTTATGTATTTAACTTATACATATTTTATCTGCCTTCTAATTATCTAATCTCTTCATAAGTATGAATTTATTTTACATGTCATTTTATACGAGAGAAATATGAAATCAATTCTGTACAAGTAAAAATTCTAATAATTGTTCAAATGTTTCAATATTAGATTTTGAACAGTTTATATATCCCAAAGACTTCATTATTGTTTTCTAAAACATTTTATGTAATTGGAAGTATCTGTAGCTATCTATCCCTGAGTTTACGATACTGTAGACGTATCAAAACAAATATTTGTATAAATTTTGACATTAGTTTTCACATATAATTATCTGTTTAATCGCTTGACTAGTTCCTATACATATGATTACAAACTGACATATAGATACATTTGTAAATGTAGGTATTTTTAATTTTGGTGATGCAACAAGACATAGTACAATTTAATTGTTAGAATAATTTGTCAGACAAATTCAAAATAGAATGAAATTACCTGGGACAAATATGATAAACTACATTATAATGGAAAGTTGATTTGAAGAAAATATATGCAACATATATTTTCAGTATTTTCACCCTACACTTTATCTACTAGAGTAGCGTTTATTTATTTCTAGGATTGAACTGCTGATAGATATAATTTTTCGATTGCCATGTCACGTTTGTTATGCAACTTATCTACGTACATGGATACTCTACTATTATGCATGATTGGTTTCAAATTTTTTCTATTTTTCTGCAAGCTAGGATAACATCTTTGATAATAAAAAATTGCACTAAGAAAATTCCATATATTGAATTCAGGCCACAATACTTCGGTAAAGTAGATACAAGTGTTGGAAATCTGAAAGAAATTTAGGTAAAATTTTTAAATGCAGAGTTCTGCTTTGATTACAAGGAGATAGATTCAAGTCACAAAAATTAAATACGTTTTCTTACTTGCCACATGAGGAAATCACTAAGTCGAATTTCTCCGGAAGTACGAATTAATAAGTCTGGATTTGGAGACTTGAAAGTGTACAAACAATCAGTAATTAAATCTTCGTTAATATCTTCTGGTAAAATATCAGCATCCTTTACACCTTGTATTATATCCTTAATTGCATGAGTAATTTCATCCCTTGCTATAGCAAAATATATGTCACAAAACTAATTATCCAGAGAGTAATATCAATGATTTTTTCAAATCGTTTTAGGTTGTTCTAGGAGCACACTGTTAGCACTATTGCATCATTCTATCTTAATTGTTTATGAGACATAAAACAAGAGACTGACATAAAACAGGATGATGCAATAACGCTAACTAAGTCGAATTTCTCCGGAAGTACGAATTAATAAGTCTGGATTTGGAGACTTGAAAGTGTACAAACAATCAGTAATTAAATCTTCGTTAATATCTTCTGGTAAAATATCAGACGCAGCCTTAGTGTAATGTATAAAATCAAATGTACCTAAATATGGTTCATTGTAATTATACTTACATGTATAAGCAAAAGCAAGATTTAAAAATGCTCTATTATTTTTCCTAGTAATAGTCATAGCTTCAGCAATTAATTTGCATAGATCTTCTGGAATCAGGGACAAATTGCCAATCACACGAACACATACTCCAACATCCATCAATTTTTCTCTAGAAATTATTTATAAATTTGTAATAAAAAAATTTGTATTGTGCTGCGATGTGATACCTAATTTAAAAAATATTAAACGTTACACATACTTCTCTTTTAAGAGACACTTGAACTTTTCCCTGGCAAGGTCCATGAGAGTATCAACTTCTTCTTTGCTACGTTTAAAGTTTTCTATACTAAATGCATAAACTGTGACTTCTACAACACCGAGATCCATGCACCAGTTTAACATCTCAGTCATTTTGTCGAATCTGTCGTAAATAGAATATAAGATATGAAACAAACGAACAACGGGCCAGTAGATCTGCAAACTCTATTGAAAAATACATACCCTTTTGAGTGTCCTTCCCCTTTTTCCAAGTTCTGTTTATTCGCATAACGTCTGTTACCATCCATGATAAACGCCACGTGTTTAGGTACTTCGCCGGTCTTAATAATCCTTAAAGCCAGGGATTGAAACCAACTCAAAGTGCATTCCTTTAGCCACGACATCGTATTTTAAATTTCACGTTCGGAACTGTACCGCATACGAAAATGTACTGCGCTCGACTGACTCTCTTCAAAAGTTTCTGTCACATTCACTGTTCAATATTCAATACTTGTTGACGAACACAAGATATATGGTACTCGTTAGCACGATAAAGACGATATCAGCTGCCGATCATCATCTAACCTTCGAATCGTAACTTAAAAAATAAATTACACAGTTTCAAAAACTTTCCAGGTTATTTCTGTACATTTCCGTAATCATCTTAATTACACGTTTTATCTACACGTCAATTTGAACATATTATCGATAGCATGTTAGGTTATCTTCGAGGTATTCTCGACTCCTACCTAATTACTCCGAACGAAATACCGACAAAAACCAGGCGCGGTTTACTCGTAGCTCTCTGTCTCTCTTTTTCTCTCTCTCTCTCTTTTTTTCATCCAGCGCGAGCCAGGGACGTCGGAATAGCTATCGTGATTCTCATCGAACATTTTTTTCGTTGAATCGGTCGAATTCGAATCGAACACCTGCGATCGCCGGCATCGTCAACGATCTAAGACCATCTAATATACAATTAATTCAATTAAAGTGTGATACTGTACGATCTTTAATAGATGCAGATTGAAAATTCAATACAGAGAAAAAGAAATGCAGAAAAAGAATTGATTCAACGCGCACGACATTCGTGCGAGCGTGAATGAAGCGTGAGAGCCTTTATTTTCCTATTCATTCAACGCGACCGCCATATTGGACCGCGTCACCTCTCTCTCACGTGAAGTGAGTTGCAGGTGTAGGTTGCAGGCGCGTATCGCGAAAATAGAAACGACAGGTGCATTCCGTTTTACGCATGATACACGCATGATGTGTCATTTTATCTTTTTTTAATGTTCGATGAACAACAAGGATAAAATGATAAATCATGCGTAAAACGGAACGCACCTGATAGCGGATTCGAACAAAATGCGACTTTGTGAAGATAGCAAATTCACCTTAAATTCATAATCCACACCTACATAATTCATACGCGTGCACTCATGCGATGTTATTTGCACTTTTTGCACTCAAAGGGTGCGTTCCGAGTTACGCATGAAGCGCATGATGCATCATTTATCCTTGTTGTTTATCAAATAATAAAGAAGGATAAAACGATACATCAAAATCTGCGCTCGCTCTCTCTCTCTCTCTCTCTCCCCCTTCTTCCAACACTCGAAAATGCATCTATCTTGTTTCAGTACAAAAATTTTTAAGAATTTTCAGCAACACGAAATCTAAGGTCGGAATCAGACTACGCATTGAAGATTGAGATTAAAGATTGAAAAATTCAAATTTGACCAATCGAAACGAAAGGAGCTAAAATTTCATTGTCCTTATTGGTCAAATTTCAATCTTCAATCTTCACCCCTATATAATAATACGTATTCACCCCTACATAAAGATTTTTTGCTTGAAATCCTCAAAAATTTTTGCACCTAAAACGAGATAAATATATATTCAAGCGTTGAAAAGAGAGAGAAAACGAAGATGCTGAGTGTAAAAAGTGTAAAGCAATGCAACAGAGCTATACATTAATATATATGTACATAAATTTGCACACTTGCACGCATCACACATACACATACACACAATTATGTGCATGCGCGCACGCTCTCACGCTCTCACTAGCCTGCTACGCACCAGTACGCACCGCACATGTCGTCGTGACCGTTTCCGCGATTGCGCCATGAGCGTATTTTCTTTACTTCTTTCCTTTCCCAATTCTTTAATCATCAACGTACAGCTGCAACAAACAAGGAGGCTGCCTCCATAAAGTTCGTCCTATATAAATTCACATATAATCTGCAACGGTTGTTCGTGATTGATAACAATCGCGTACGCAATCTGACACAATAAATTACGATCTTACTCGAATCGATACACGTTGCGTTTCCCGATGCAGGTCGATATGATCTTTCACAATTTGCCTTACAGATTTATATACGCTTATTAATTACATTGGAAAGTTGTACGAATCGAAGATGTACGATGAGGCGAGCCGTGTGAGCGATAATAATTTCACTTTTGATGTAACTTTAATACATAATTTTTCTTTAGTTTTGTTGTGGACTTCGTCGATCATCGTGCACGAACGTCCACCGAATAATCTTCTTTTTAAATAACTTTTAATTCGTTCTATAATGAAGATATTACGTGCAGGAGAAATCATTGGTGGATTATGCAACATTCGTGTTTTTATTTACATTACTTTTCCGTCGCGTATCGTTTCTGTAAAACAAATTATACGATTTACAATTTTGTTTTGATCAAATTCGTGATTCGTTAGATCAACCGCGAGATATTTTCAAGCGTGGCGCGCTCAATGGCGGATTCATCGTTTCGCTGATAGGCTCCCGGATGATGTAACCCGGATGTTCGCCATGTTTCCTCGTAACAGCGTGTGAGGCATAAAATTTGTCGGTATGACCTTACAAAATTTGTCAGAAATCTGGTAATCGATCGTTGGACCGTACGCAGGAAATTCCCGATTAACGATAGCGACATCCGAAAAATTGTCACGCGACACGACGGCGTGAGTTGGCCGGGGCCCCGCGCGATGGCGCTTACGCGCCTGTCCGTTGGACGGCGCGGCGCGCCACCATTGGGGGACTATTTCGCGTCGAGTAGGCAAGTCGCGTATGCGCGTTGCGGTCTCTCGGACAGTAGAGAAAATGAACACCACGGTGGTTATCGCGGCGCTAGAAGCCGTAAGCCCGATGTTCCCGTCGTCATCCGTAAGTGAATAGGAAAATCGATCGGATCGGCCGTGATGGAGGGCAGCGCGTCCAGGATCGAGTCCGGGATTGCACCAGGTAACGCGGATACGCCGTAACGGCGAAGCGAACACGACACGGACTAGTCGTGTGCCTTACCGTCGCGCCGTTACGTTTCGCCGTCACTAAAGCGCCCTGCGCATCTCTTTTTTTTTCCAGAGCTGTACTTCCTCATCGTTAAGTTTCTCGAGGTGGGCATCTGTCCGGAGGCCGCGACGGTAAGTGAACGATATCCCGGGCTACGTTCCACATTCCGCGTACGAGACTACGATCGCGTCACGCGAACACTCAACGCGCTTTGTTTCAGATACTGAAGCGGGAATTGGAGCGTACCGAGGTAAGCCGTACGGCGGGCCCGACACTGTATACAACGCGACTCGCAAGAGCACATGGCTCGCACGTGGTTTCTGCTTGTCAAAACATTAGAATCTCAAGGTCACTGACCTTGGTCGATCGCGAGGTATCGTGGTCACTCACGGTGCACGATCGGCGCCCCTGCCGATCGAGCTCGCCGATCGATCGGCATTAATTCCCCCTCCCTCCCCCTTGTCCCTTTTATGGATTTT
Source organism: Mycetomoellerius zeteki (assembly GCF_001594055.1). Taxonomy (NCBI): domain Eukaryota; kingdom Metazoa; phylum Arthropoda; class Insecta; order Hymenoptera; family Formicidae; genus Mycetomoellerius; species Mycetomoellerius zeteki. Next base: position 1,784,746 of record NW_017257632.1, read on the forward strand.
AGATCATCCCTCTGTTCGCAGGTATTACCGGCGCGTATCGACTGGGAGGGCAATGTGCATAGTCAGTCGTTCGAGGAGTTGGTGAGTATGGCACGCATCGTCGCGACATGGCGATCGGTACGGCGAGGCGAGCGTGGGACCTCGAGTCACCGTGCGACGCGAGTCCCTCGGGCCGCGTCGCAAGGTGGTTCGATGAAATTGTGCGCCGAGCGCACGGAGTATCTCCGTCGAATCGCGGGGGGTTGCTCTACCCCCTTTTGATCCCACCGCCTTCGCAGTGATTCCTCTCGCGTCGCTCGTTCCCTCTCTCTCTCTCTCGAACTCGTGTTGTGACCGTTCGCCACAGTTCCCCCACTACAGCCATCCGTCG
>NW_017257632.1:1785173-1799852 GCF_001594055.1 Mycetomoellerius zeteki
CCCGCAGCTTATTTTCGGAGTACAGTCTCGTGTGCGACGAGTGAGCCGCGCTGATTGGCTGGAGTGTCCGTGCACGAGTATCAATTGGCCCGACGATTGGGAACTACTTGATCGTTTGAATTTTTCGCGCGATGTTATTATCAGTCAGATAGTTCTAATTGATTTAACTAGTAATTAGAGAATATTAATTTTCGATTTTGTGCGGTACTATTTTTTTATTACAGGTAATTATTTTTGATTGATTAACGAGATAAGAAAACGGTTCGAATGATTATAAATCACATAATTAAACAAGGAGCTATGAGCCAGTTAAGTTACTTTAATGATACGATTTGACTCGTAGTTCTTTGTTTAATTATTTGATTCTTGATTAATTCTTGAGTATACATTTGGTATAAAGGATTCAGAACCATATAATGTTCAAATCAATGCACATGCTTTTGATTATTAAAACTGACTATTCACAGTCCGTTCTTATTTTAAGACCGTCTGAAATATTGTTTTAAAATCTTAATACTGCTCTGTGATTGTCTTATAATATTTCAAAACTATACTTAAGATGGTTTTAAATGTAAGAACCAATTATATGTATGTGTGAATATCAATTTAATTTGTACTTTCTGCGAATATTCTATATTTTTTAACATCTTGAAATAAACATAAATAAGTATCTTTAATCCTGCTGGTCTATTTGATCCAAACTGTATTTTATTTTCTTATTAATATTTTATTTAAAAACTTTTTTTCTAATATATTTGCAGATTTTACCCGTTAATGTAATATCCTTTTTGTGTGAATTTTTTTTTATTTTTTTATTAGAGCTTTTTAGTCTTATTAATCTAATCGACATGATTGTATAACAAATTTGAACAGACTATATAAATTGAAGGAGGGGGCTAATATGGAGCCAACGCCGTAAGTGGTGCACAAAAACTTAATTTATAAATAATTATTTAGATGGTATATAAAAATATAAATTTCGAACAGACTGGCAGAGTTAAATAAATATCTTGTGACATAATAGTCGATATATATATTATACTTTATAGATATTTACCAAATTTTTTTATATCTAATATTTGTGGATTATTTTATAGCTACTAATTAAGAGACAATCTTTTTAGGAGAAGAAATATCCTCACATTGGGTCAAATTACTTGTTGCAAATATGTGCCAGAATAGGACCAGTGTTGGAAAAAGAAGTGCCACCATGCATTCGTGGAGTGATATCGCTTCTGGGAGCAGGCAGGCAATCCTTGCTGCGTACCTACGAAGGTATAAAATCACAAAAGTTAATATCAAATATATTTATTAAAATTAATATTTTCTTGCATAATAAATATTCACTTCTGCCGGATATGTATATTTTACATATGACATTTGTAAAATTCTGTTTCTGCAGATTCTACGCGTTATACATACAGCATTTTCGATTATTCCGGAAGATTCGGTGGAAAACCTTTTCTGGAATTGGCCGGTAGCTTATCAGTGCCTAATATAGGTAAGAAAGCTTGAGAGTACAGTTGTTTATAAAAGATATGTTTGTCATGTGCATTCTTGAACAGTAGTCTTTTTCTTTCTATATAAAATATCTGTGTATAATTTTATCGTGCATATCTTTTTGCCCAATAGTACATGTACTTCAGGGACGTGAGAATTCTGGCCCTTTGAGTCGAACGCAAGCTATACCGACAAGGTTTTACAGCAAAATGAAATTATACCGGCATACGTTGGGCCATTTATCTGCGGTGTACTGTGTGCTGTTTGATCGCACTGGTACATACATCATAACAGGAGCAGACGATTTACTCGTCAAAGTCTGGAGTTCCATCGATGGACGTTTGCTCTCTACTTTCAGAGGGGCGTCCGCGGAAATAATGGACATTGCAGTGAATTTCGATAATACTTTGTTAGCAGCGGGAAGTTTAGATCGAATAATACGAGTCTGGTGTTTCCAATCAATGTCACCTGTGAGTGCACCACAGCATATGGATATGCATATACATATAATAGAATTACTTTTGTATGTATACGCAAATCATGTTTTACTCATAAATTATATTTTTCTCAAGGTGGCAGTTTTAACTGGGCATTCAGGCATGATTACGTCCATCAATTTTTGTCCAATAGTATGTAATGACGTTTACTATTTAGTTTCTACCAGTACTGACGGATCTGTAGCCTTTTGGTCCCATACAAAGAAATCGAACGAGAGAGCAGTATTTCAGTAAGTTTAATTTATCAGTTATATAATTGTTTACGTTATCCTTGTGTAATATTATTTTCAACTTGTATAAACATTTATATATATAACAATCATGTTGTTTTTAATTGTTATAGTACAAAGCCTATTCAATACCATGAAAAAATGAGGCCCGGCCAAGCACAAATGATTTGTGCCTCCTTTAGTCCCGGGGGCGCATTTATGGCAGCTGGCTCCGCAGATCATAACGTAAGAGTTTATGCAATGTTAGGGGATGAAGGACCACGCAGAGTCCTCGAGATCGAGGCGCATTCCGACACAGTCGATAGTATTCAATGGGCGCACAGCGGCTTAAAATTCATTTCTGGTTCTAAAGATGGTACTGCAAACGTATGGCATTTCGAGCAACAGCAATGGGTACATAAACAGCTGCTCATGACAGCAAAGCTCCCTGGGTGTGCATTTATTTCATTTCGTTCCTGATAAAGATTTCATTTTAAAAGATTTTATACATTTAGTACAGTGTTATTGAAAAAGACTTTATTTTTCCTTTTTTTTTTACAGAGAACCAGAAATGGAAGATGATACGAACAAAAAGGCGAGAGTAACCATGGTTTGTTGGGACGTAAGCGATGAATTTGTTATAACGGCAGTGAACGATTACACCTTGAAGGTGTGGGGTGCAAAATCAGGTGAACTGATGAAGGTTTTGCGAGGACACAAAGACGAGGTTTTCGTATTGGAATCGCATCCAATAGATCCTCGAATGATTCTCAGTGCTGGTCATGACGGACAACTTATTATTTGGGACGTATTAAATACAGAACCGATGGTGTGTTTCCAAAATTTTGTCGAAGGACAGGGGAATTGTGCCGTTTTTGATGCGAAATGGTCTCCTGATGGCACAAAGCTCGCTGCGACAGATTCTAATGGACATCTTTTGATGTATGGATTTGGATGTGGAGTAGAGAAACTAAAAATCGTAAGTTTCCATTTACATTATTTCATCTTGTATCACAGCATTTCCAAGTTATTTTAATTTTTTACATTGTTTTTAGGTACCAAAAGAATTATTTTTCCATACGGATTATCGACCTTTGATAAGAGATGGAAATAATTATGTTCTTGATGAGCAAACACAAACGGCGCCGCATTTAATGCCGCCGCCATTTTTAGTAGATGTAGACGGGAATCCATATCCGCCAGCATTGCAACGATTAGTACCAGGAAGAGAAAATTGTAGAGGCGAGCAATTGGTACCAAATATTGCAGTTGGTGCAGGCGGTAAGATGACAATTTATATACAAGATGATGTAAAATAATTACTATTCTTAAAAAGTTCTAATAATTGAATAATCTTCAATATAACAAAAAAAATTACATTTTTTAAATAATTATTTTTCTCTTTTTGTATTTGGGATTTTACTTAAGTAAATTAGAATGACAAATTTCTATTAAATAGGCATGCAAGAGGTTATAGAAGGTCTTCCAGAACAAGAGCCAAGATCGAACATTGATCGATTGATTGAGGCTCTTGCTCAGAGACAAAATATCAATGCCGATGGAGAAGCCGCCGGTGCTGGTGATGATAGGGAAAATAATGTCGCGGAACAATCAATCCGTCAAATAGCAAGTCCTCGCGGTAGTAGAGCTGGTTTGAGGAGAGAGGGCAATGTTGAAGGTGTTCGGCAAAGCAGTGGTAATTGGCAAAGAGATAATACTACTCCATGGAACAAGCCTATGCTTGCGCGTCCCATGAATCCAGCTGTAAAAGAGACTCAGTTTAAAATGACGTAAATATTACATGGATTTTTTAAACTAATATAAGATAAATGACATTAGAACGGCAATTACTTTAAATGAATTCATTAATTTTTTATTCGTAATACAGACAATAGTGTGTTGAATGTGATACTAATATTGATGTTAAAGAAGAACATGTTCCATTAATTCACATTTTGTATGTTGTTTATAAAGTCAAGCAATGGCTGATATGGAGTTAGATAGTTGGCGGCGGGAAATGCGACGGCGACCACAGCCTACCTCGAGCACTGCCACTAATCAAGGCAATATAGGAAATAAACTTATAAATCGCAAGCGTAATAGAACTACTAGGCACGGTTATAGAACTAGAGCAACGCGCGATGAAGAAGAAGATGATGAATATGAGGTACCTCACGGTAGCCTTATTTGACTGATAAATATTTATCATGTTTGTTATGTTGTAACGATGAATAGAAGATTCTACGGATTTACGCGTGATGTGACTAAGCGTTGTGATACTTTGTGTTTTTACAGAATTTTGATAACGCTGGCACGTCAGCGAGTTCAGCCAGTAGCAATAGCAACGATTCCACCGCTCACGAGGAGGATATGTGCTCCGATAGCACTACAGAATCCAGTACTGAATATTCTGATTGGATTGCGGATCATGGACTGAATTTGGAGCCTCCCAAACGCAGTAAACGGAAACCTGTGAAAAAACGATCTGTCACACCCCCAAGTGAGACGGACAGAAGACGCAGTAGGCGTCCTAAAAAAAAAGTATTGTTTATAGATGTCACAATTCTTACGTTATTTTAATTTGACATTTTCTAAACTCTATCATCTTCATGCAGCAGGGAATACAAATAGCTAATGGTATTCGTGAAGTTCCTGAAGTTTATCGACCTTCAGAATGGCTTACCGAAGTAATACCAAGGAAAGCTCCTTATTATCCGCAGATGGGCGACGAAATAGTATATTTCAGACAAGGTCATAAATTCTATTTAGATGCAATTAGGAATAAAAAGATTTATGAGCTTAGTCCGCGGTGCGAGCCATGGACCAAGATAAATATTAGGGTATGTTTACTTTATTCTAGGGGTTAAGGTTTTTAATTATATGGGATCAGAATTATTTTCTGTTGAAATCTTTAATGCTGAAGAGACATATGTAAAAACATATACTAATCAGAAATTTTATATTCTAGGCACAAGAGTTTGTAAAAGTAGTGGGTATTAAGTATGAAATACGACCGCCTCGTTTGTGCTGTTTGAAATTAGCGTTGATGGATGAAGGTGGTCGGCTTACTGGACAGAATTTTACTATCAAGTACCATGATATGGCCGATGTGTTAGATTTTCTAGTGTTGCGTCAAACCTTCGATATGGCGTTGGCGCGAAGTTGGTCCGAGGGAGATAAATTTCGTTGTATGATCGACGATGGTTGGTGGATGGGACAGATTGTTGGAATGGAGCCGTTAGATGAAGAGTTTTCAGAATCGCTCTTTATGTGCTTCCGCGTCAGATGGGATAATGGGGAATATGAACGAATGAGTCCTTGGGATCTTGAGCCTGTTGACGAAGATAGTAAGTCCGTTTAATTCGATCATTACAGTTGTTTAATTTTAAATTAATTAAAAGAGTGAGTGAAACAATCGTAAAAGATAACTTTGATATGACGTATATTTCAGTATGACTTTCTGTTGAAATTTGAACTTAAACTCTCTAATTATGCTGTTATGCACTAATTGTTCGTTTAGGAATCCCCATAGAAATCGGTGGCGCCGTTCCCGTCTTGCCGGAAGAGAGACAAGCGATACTATATCAACCTCACGCAGAGGAATGGCCGATGGGTGACAGAGAAGCAACATGTCGCCGAATTATACGAGGCTTGGATCAAGTAATGAGTCTTGCAATTGCAGAACCATTTGTGGTACCAGTGGATCTCAGTCTTTATCCAACTTACGCTTATATTGTTGAATATCCAATCGATTTGTCGACTATAAAGGCTCGTTTTGAAAATCATTTCTACAGAAGAGTTACGTCGGCACAATTTGATGTTAGATATTTAGCAACGAACGCTGAGCAATTCAACGAACCGCACAGTCATATAGTGAAAAAGGCGAGAATAGTCACAGACTTGTGTCTGCGTATAATAAAGTAAGATATATATTATTCTGTTGTACAAAAGTTGCATTTGTAGAATCTTTGTGTATACTTGTACGTTATTTAAATAACATTTCTTACGTAGGGAAACTACTGATGTGGATGTTCCGGCAGTATACCATCAGTTAAATGATACATACCACTCCTCCGAGTCGGAAGAGATAGACGTAACTGACAGACCCTCAACCAGCAAAGTAAGGTCTAAGAGAAAATGTTCACTTTTGCAGGAGATTTCCAAAGATTGGAAGCTAGCATGTCGCCAATTGTTGGAAACTTTGTGGCAGTGCGAAGATTCAATACCTTTTAGGTATGTCAAGAAGAAATTTAAGTTTTCAAAGCATTCTTTTTTGTATCTAAAAGAATATGTGACTGACACTGATTGTTTCTTAGGGAACCGGTAGACAGATTAGAACATACAGATTATCATCAAATAATAGACACACCGATGGATTTGCGTACTGTCAAAGAAGATTTATTAGGCGGCAATTACGACACACCAGCGGAATTTGCGAAGGATATGAGATTGATATTTTCAAATAGTAGGAATTATAATACCAACAAACGTTCCAAGGTAAGTTGATATAATATCTGCTTTGTTCATAATTCCGCATTTCTTTAAACATTCGACTATTTATCCAGATATATTCGATGACAATAAGACTTTCGGCCATGTTTGAGGAGCATATGCGTAGGATACTTACAAATTGGAAATCAGCACATAAACTATCTGAAACTAAGAAAACGAAACCAAAAGGAAAGAAGAAGCAAAAGAAGAAGAAAAAGAAAACCAATTTAAGTAATGGAACTGGTAAATACTTATTATTTATTATTGATTTGTGTAAACATATGCGATAAAATACAAATTTTATTGTGCAGGACCTTCGAAATCAAAATCTACTCGTAGCGACGATATAGACAGTGAGGACGATTACGACGACGAGGAGTCGGGTAAAGAGCAGAAAAAGAAAAATTTTGACATATCTGCACCTGGTACGCGCGTGTACCTCCTTTTCCAAATCATTTTCCATTATCACTTTCATACATATATGACAGAAGGAATTTGTCAGATTTTGAGAATACTTTTAAATAATACTTTTGAATATACTTTTCAAATGTTTTCAGTAAAAATTATTTTGTGATTTGTATTTTGAATTTAAAAAAAAGCTATATTTTGATAAGAGACTAAAAATTAAAAAACGATACATTAATTAACTTATACTAACTGTATTCATGTTGTATTAGATAAAAAAATCTAGCAAATTCTCCATGAGAGATACCCCTATACAGTCCATAATTTTCCAATTAAGTAATCTCAATTGAGATGTTTTATCAATACTGATTGCAGCCTATTACATCTTTATAATTTTGATCACCCCTGAGCCAGTTTTTTTGTAATCAAATTATTAACTTATTCTTTATTTTACTTTCTAGGACCATCACGGATGACAAACGGTCACACGAAACGGTCTAATTCCGGACCGTCCCGACCAAGGCTGAAAATGCGAATCTGTCGGTCGACCGTATCGAAAAAACTGAAGGATAGTGATAGTGACATTAGTGACTCTGAAGTAACAACGGACACTGATAGCAGTAACAGTGCCCCAGTCCGAAGAACTAGAGCGAGAACAGCGATGCCCAGTGTTAGTGCTGATACCGATTCTGGAGACGATTACACGCCTGGCGGTCGTAGCAAGCAGGTTCGCAAAAATCGTGGCAAAAATATTAAGAACGGTAAGCAATCCAAATCTAAAGTGAAATTGAACGTTGTTGCGAACGATGACGACGACGATGACGACGAGGAGTACATTGTGGAGAGTAAGACGATCGAAGACGAACTTGCGCCGGAATTTTCAGAAGAGAGCGAAGAGGAAAAGATCATCAAAAGAGACACTAGGTCACGAAAGTTAGTATCTGAGAACTTGCAGAACGTCCAAAAATGTACTGCTGATAATGGAAAAGACGATAATAGCGACAGCGAGAGCGAAGATGACAATGATGAAGAAGAACAGGAGGAACCAGAAGAGGAGGAAGAAGAAGAGGAAGAGGAGCAGCCGAAATTACAACATAAAACTAATAGTCAAGACTCGGAAGATAGTGATTATTCTGACAAAAAATTCAGATCGTCGCGCTCGAGCCGTCGAAAACCGCGCAGTTCTATGGAGTCAGAAGACACGAGGCAACATTATGGCAGCAGCAGACGATCCTCGGCTCGGAAGCGTCCTTGTTACAATGAGGATAGCGACGACAGTACCACATTACCGGTGAGAAACCGGCGTAAAATCAAGCGTCGCTCGTACGCCGAGGATAGCGATGAGAGCATGCCGGAGCCTGGCATTAGTATAAGTAGTCGAGGTCGTATACGTAAAATGACGCCGCGCGCTCGCGCTTACCTTTTAGAATCGCCCTAACGGCATCTCTAGATAAAAATTACATTAAAGGATTGGTAAGGTTTTTAAAGACTGTAGTGTGTGCTGCGTATTGAAAACTCAGATTATCGCCCGAAGAAACTGTCCAAAGATGGAGTTTTCAATCAGTCTTCTTGATCTTGAAGTTATCTCGACGCTTGCTCCGTCGGCGCTATTTTCCATAATGCATGGAATTGCGATACAAGATGAATCTCCGACAGAGACACTGATGTAGTCTTAGGAGATAACGCAGTGGAAATTGGAGCGATATACTTTATTTGTAGTTTTTTTTTCTTCTGCGTTCTTGATTAAGATGTTTACTTGTATAAAATATTACAATTGTCGTAGAGCGAACCGTATCGGACGCTTCTACTGAGTACTTCTATTTTTATGAAATAGCTTGAAGAAAGTGTTTTTTTTGTTTTTGTATTGATCTATACTGTCGATTTGAACAATGCATTGGCTCCATGGTACAAACAGAAACAGTGTGAACAAATACATGATATTTTGATCACTACCGTTTTATTTGCAGGTTCAACCGAATTAAATAACGATAGACAAATCTATATAAAGTTCCACTTATTCTAAAGAAGATTATATCAAAAATTCTATATATAATCGTGTTGTTGTACAGGTATAATGATTATCTTGTTAATCATCTTGAAAGTGTAGAAACAGTACAGTCTTCGCGAAGAAATGTAAGTCTTATACGATTGCTTCCATTGATTTCAAAAGTTAGTTGGCAAATGAAATTTTAGTGCTATGACTAGAAAAAGGAAAATCGTATTATTTTATAAAACAGTTTTCAGTCTCATTAAAGCAACAAAGGTTGAACAATGCACTTGTGAAATTTATCAAGTTATCGTTTTAATAGTTCTTCATATTATCATTGTAATGATTATTCAGAATTGAGAGTTGTGCTCAAGTTGGGATTCTTTATTTCCTCACTGCAGTGATATTGAATTAGAAAAAAATTTTCAATTCTCTCATGAATAAATTAAATAAATAACTATAAATAGCTACAAATAGCTACAATTCTTTATAATTAAAAATAGCTATAAATAGCTATACAACTATCTGTTCCGTCATTTTCGTTGGAAGTATAAAACATCATTCGAGAAGAGAAAAAACCTACTTTAAAAGCCTTTTTAATTATACTTTATGTATTTTTAATAATTTTGATTTTTATTTAATAAAATTTTGATGTAACAAACAATTCAAGATTTCTCTTGATATCGTAATTTAAAAGAGCTGCAATGAGACAATTAAGAGTCTGTGCAAATTTCTAAACATGTTCCATTGTAAGAACATGAATCAGTATTTATTTTATCTACGAAAAATTTCCAAGAAAAAAACATAATGTAATTAAACGTGAATGTGTACATTGCCCGAGAAAAAGATCTATGTACTTTGTTATACACAATGGTTACCTCCTTAGACAGCGGACTTGTAATTTGCGTTTTTAAGTTGTATTAAATAACGTGACATGTGCGATAGCGACAACGGTTTGTTGTTAGCATACGAAGAGAATTGATTTTATTTCCTTGAATGTGATGAACAATATTTGGGAGTACAACAAGGCATCTTTATTATTTTCTACTCTTCTTTTTTTCCTTTTTCTTCCTCCTTTTCTCTTTGCGAATCCTGCCAGCGCTATTTTTGTTTTTCACTTAAGTTTACCGCACATCACGTGTAGAAAAGTGAGTCCGCGTGCGTGTAAATATATATTGTATCCATTCGAGAATAATTTTTATTTCTTCTTAATATTGATGTTGCATAAGATGAATTGTGTATATTATGATCTGTAGTTTGCGCGTGAAATAACGATTTTTTACATAGAATTTGTACATCTGTTACGGATTTAAGAAAGTCATGCAATTTTAGAATTTTTCACGAAGGCAGATAGAGATGTTTTTCAGGTTTATATGACGCGAATTTGAATGGATCACGCATTACATATAGTTGTATAAATAATGATACAGAAGACAGAATGTCGTCAGCAGCTAACATCGTTTATCAGGATATATACACAAACATCAGAAGTCTTGACTGTCTCGAGCCATTGTGATATTAGTTTAAGAATATTAAATATATGATAATGTAAATTATCAATAATTAGGATTATAATGGATATTTTTTTAATGACCTACATAAGAGTCATATCACATATAGATTCGATAATGCATCTAGCCTTGGATTAATATTAATTTAACGATGTTAATTTTGGTCTCACTCTATTAATAATACAATAACTGATATACTTCACATGATGGACATCCAGGAATATAATTTCATGTATATACTCCGTCAAAGATGCAGGACGTATACAGGACTTAATATGAAATAATTGTTTTATGTACAGTTTGACACACTTATCCTGTTGTGAAATCAGCGTGCTCTGTTATATACAATACGATTTTTTGAAACCCACCGCCACCAATAAAAAGATTAAATTATTTTATATATGTCTACTTGTGGATTATTTATGCCATTAATCTTGAAAATTTTATAAGAAGCGTTAGTCTTTTTTTATGCCTAAATTCTAAACAGAATCGTAAGACTCGTAACATATTCTCGTAACACTTGTAAGAACTTTATACGGTATCTTTATAGATAGCTTTTTGCTAGCCGTAAGATTCGTTAGATATTTACGAATAATCGAATATCTTGCGATATATATACGCATAAAATTATAGAACATCTATCTTAAGTTCTTATATATCATATGAGAGCAAATTATGAGCCTTATAATTTTACTTAGAATTGATCCATTAATTTTGAAATTTTTTAAAATTCCATGTCCCCTTCAAATTTATTTTTTAATTTTAACTTACGAATCGCTCTCAAAATTAATGACTTACGTTAAAATTTCAAACGTAAAATTATTTGCATTACATATTTGATGAATTCTAAATCAAGCTTTAAAAACTTTATTTGCACGTATGAGATGAATTTAAAGATCTGTTATAAAAAATTAAGGGGAAGATTGACTGAGCTAGGTTTTATACAAGTATACAATTTACGGATGTAAGACTTTATTTTTATAAGTTTTTATTATAATAAGTTATTTTTATAATAAAGATATTTACAAACATTAAGGGGCAATTTGTGGAAATTAAAAAAGACATTTCTCGGCTTTTGCATATTCATAATGTGTGTACGAAATATTTTATTTTAATATTTCGCCTATCTATTACATCTAAATTGGCAATATGAATATTGTATGAAGAGATGCTTACATGCAAAATGGTCTATAATTTCGATAATAATTTATAATTTTATAAAATGGCAGCCATATTTTCATGATTATGTAGTGAAAGTGTAACATTAGGATAAAATGGATAGCGACTTTTCCAGTCACATACATCTCGGTTTTTGCAATTTCGAACGTTTCCATTATCCATACAATTTTGCTATACCTATCTATTTTTTGCTAGCATATATATTTAGTTTAATATAAAAACAAAATGTCTCAATACTGCAGAGCAATATGTTCACCTACGAATGAAATGTCTCTATTTCGGAAAATTGCGCGTTTTCTATCTCGCGAGAGATACCTAGAAGGTTGGAACATCCCAATATATGATATTACATAACATCCTAGAACTGTATTTTCGAAAGCCTAAGAGTTAATATTATATGGACAGGCTTCGAATCACTCTCAACAAAAATAAAACAATTAAAAAATGTATATTTTTTAATAATTAAAGATTTGAATTGCACCGTAAGATATTGGAGATATATCTGAACATTTCAGCTTCAGAGAAGAAAAGTTTTCCAAGAAGAGAGAAGAAGCTTTACTCATTGGACACCTTCAATAAAGTCAACTTATTATTCCACGCTTGGGTCCATTCGTAGTCAATACTTGATCGATTTTATCCCACGGAATGCCATAATCTGCTGAGGGGTACTCAGGCGGAAGCTGAATACTGTTCTTTAAGCCTATGGAATTCGATTTCCTTCTGCAAGTACTCCTTGACGAAAGGATGTTCTAAATGAGAATCTTTCAACTGACTTAAATAACGATTCGCCACTTCAGGCGGTTTGCCCATATGCTGCGAGAGCACAATCATATTGATTAATGTATCTGGATTATTACTATCTTTATCGAGAGCTTCTTGCAAAGCCATTTCTGCCTCTTCATACTTCGCTTGTCCAATGAAGCAAGTGGCCTGACCATTCAGCAACATACTTGTACTAGAATGCTTGTCAATCATTTCCTAAAATAGTTTACAATTGAATAATTTTAGATAAAGCATATATAATTTCAAATATAAAATATTCGCATTATAATTCCCAAAGAATCGATAGTTCGTCTTCCCTCACCTGAAAGATGTAATAAGCATCTTGCAGCTTGTCACCACCGCTGCTAATGTTAATCCATGCCTGAGCAAGCTGAGTTAAGGTATCGTCGTCATCCTTCTCCTGCATCGCCTTCAGTTCTTTGCGAGCCAGATCCAGACGATCCATCTTGAGATATATCTGTAATGTTAGCGCCATGCACTCCAGATTGTCGGAGGCGCATATTACTCGGTGAGCTGCCTCCAGATTCTTCTCGTGATAGTAAATGGTCGCGGCCACAATCAGCAGAATATGGTTATCATAATTTACATTCTTGGTTTCTTTATCCAATTCGGCCACTATAGCCTCTCGGTGATGTGGATTGGCGAAATAGTCAGCTAAGGTCTTTAGTGGCTGCAATTCTGGTGGGGACGAAATGTCAATCTCGTCTAGCACCACACGAAACTTCCTTTGCGCTATGTATGCGCGATAAAGGAAGACATTACGTTCCATAATCACTTCTGGAACGGATGTCTGTAACAGAAATGAAATTTATAATATTTGTATAATATTTGTATAATTGCGAAATAATCCAGACAACACGCCTTGTCTAGAAAAACTCTTCGTAATGTCTTTTAGATATCTTTTAAACATGCATTTTGTCTAGCAAAGTTTATTTTGTAAATTAGACAATACATTATTAAAACATGGTATGAAAGATATATTATAAAATTATCATACTTTTGTATGTAGATTCATATTTGCCAGATTGTGCAAAGACTTGCTTAAAAAGAGTACTTGTCTGAATATGTATCTGGAATTTTAATATTTTGACAGTGGCATTACCAAGTCGAAGTTCTATTTAATTTTTAATATAATAATAAAATAGAATACAACATGAAAGGTTGTGTAACATATATCATTTTGAATTTGGAAAAGTTATATCAGAAAAACATCAATGAGACGAAAGAGCATTTGTTAGAATGGTGATGACAGCCGCCCACGTTTGGGAATTTAAACGAAGCATGCAGCGCGTGGCATCACGTCTGCAAGATGTCACAGTCGGAATGGGATAACTTTACCTTGATCTTCTGCGCCTCGTTGATGCATTGCTGATAATTGCCGATGTAGAAATTATTTTTCACGTTGAACAGATCGTTAAAGTCCTGCTGACGTGCCATCTTGTCGCTCATTGTCGCCCCGTGAGTTCCGATATAGGCTATGTTCCAACACAAACTGCTAGTATTGGGACTGGAACTTTAAGAGTGCTGGCACTGCTGGCAGTACTGAAAGACTATCCTTATTCTACAATTGTTATCACGTTATCAGCGCACAGCGAATAGCATCTAGTAACATCATAAACGTTATTACAGATCCCTGAAACAATTATACAAACATCATAATTAACTAAATAATGTAAATTACATAATATACATTTAATTTATCATTATTTATGTTATAGAATATGATTTTACTGGAGCGACTTCGATTAAATTAAATAACTTAATTTATAAATTAGTTAATAATTAATAATTAAATCAGGAAAATTTCTCATTGTCCTTGTGATCTAACCCCCTTTTGCAATATATTAAATTAAAAAAATAATAATTTTATCTTATGTTAACAAAATAATAAGAACATTTACTTGTCAATTTAAATCGCAGATTAAAGTTTAGTCTAATTCCTATTTTCACTCTTCTATCATGTTGAGTGTTAAGTCTCATCTACAATAGTTACACAGTCTGTGGGTGATATTTCATTTGTGCGTTTTTGTCGTACGACAAATTTTTCAAGCCTGTTGATTGGCTATGAAATAGAGAGATCCGAGGACCTCTCTGTTCTATACACATTTGTCGTACGA
>NW_017257632.1:1799926-1917982 GCF_001594055.1 Mycetomoellerius zeteki
ATCGGACGCAGTGTGAATCCAGCATGTGTCGCAGGTCGCGAGCTTGTAAAGCCCAAGACACAATACGAGGGAATAGCGATAGCGATAGGAATAACATAATTTCAACCTATCAGAAATCGGTTATATCGGAATACACAGTTTTTGATAGCCAATGTTGTCAATATTCAAATTGTCGTCATCGATGATCGATGCTCGATTCACGGCTATTTTCAGTTCAGTATTAATTTTCTTTTATGAATTGTGGTTGTAAATAAATCTTTTGAAGAAAATAGAAGCAAAGAAGAACAGAAGGTAAGAGAGAATCCCACACAGCTAAATATTTATTAATCAGGTCAATAAAGATTGTTACTGATCCAACAGTTTTATTACTTATAAAATTATAAAGTGTTATAAAAAAATTAATTTAAGCGTTAGTTATATATTCAAAACTCTCATCTATTTTATTAAAACACTTTTTTGTAGTACATTATTAATTTTTTATTGTTTATAGAAAAAAAACATTAGATTAAGATCAACAAAGCACATAGTTAAAATTTTTGCTTAAGCGATTCTACGTTAAATATGTTCATGTTTATCAATATATAAATTAACTTTATAATCTCGATTTAATTTACTTATTCTTTATCTTTGTTTATAATTTAAATCTCGGTTTAATTTCCTTTTTGTCTTTTTCTAATTCTTTCTTAAAACTAAAAAAAAATAAAAAAAAAATAAAAAGTACTACATCGATAAAAGTAAGGCCGGAATCAGACTAGGCATTGAAGATTGAGATTGAAGATTGAAAGATTGAAATTTGACCAATCAAAATAATAGGAGTTAAAATTCCTTTGCCCTCATTGGTCAAATTTCAATCTTCAATCTTCGATCTCAATCTTCAATGCGTAGTCTGATTCCGGCCTAACCCGAAATAAAATAAATAGTCGTGTTGCTCAAATTGCTCCGAATAGTAAAAGTCCGAATACTCCGAATATCGTCACGAGTCACGATTGATGCAACTTCATGTGGTAACCATCTATGGTGCCGAACAGTGCCGAATGGTATCGAATGTACGTACCAGGCGTGCCTACGTAAACACAATTGAAATGCAAAGGATCCTAAATGCATCTAGAATTATGGTTGGTCGCACTGCATAAGGTGTAAAAAATCGGGAAAAATGGACGCCGAGAGTGAGTGTATCGCTTTTATCTGAATCCTCATCTTGGCAACAAAAATTGGCAAAAATGGGCAATCAATTAGTGGGCATTGCGCCCAGCCAAATATTTCCGGTAGAACACTATTTGACAGATCACAGCGATTTATTATTCGACGTGAAGTAAGTACTCAATCGAATTATTCTACCTTACGTGTGCATACGTCTGCTAGTTAGCACTGTCAAGAGCATTGTCGAAACCGCGTGTTCAAGTGATATCTCATAATAATAACAGCCTGTTAATACTTCATGATATTTTTATTACTTGTAATCAATATTAACAGATGTACATGCATTGTAATCAGGTATCCACATAATGTTCTGTTTCCTTTTAAATCATAGTTAATATTGACAAAAATATTATATGTGGATAGTTTAATAAGCCAGTAACTTAAAAAGGAGACTATGTTAAAAAAATAAATCTAATTTTAATTAAAAAAAAAAATTAAAGTCACTGACTTATCAAACTGCCCTCGTAAGTAATATGAGAATATTATAAGTAAAATATTTTAATAATTGCTATATGTATGTGTAGAAAAGTTTGTGATATTTATGGAAACCTTGAGAATATTATTTAGAATTAACTAATTATGAAGTGATATTAATTTAAACTATTGATTTACAATATTCCTTGTTATTTACAGTTTAGGAAGCACTAGATTCTTCAAAGTAGCTCGGGCCCGTAGCCTGGAGGGACTGATAGTTGTAAAAGTGTTCGCAATTCATGATCCAACATTGCCATTATCTACTTATAAGGACAAACTGGAGGAGATCAGGTCAAAGTTAGCCTCCGCTGTCAACTGCCTACCGTTTCAACGAATGATCGTAAGTATTGTAATATAGAAATACTATAAACATGTATTGTTTATTTTAGCAAGACTAGAATTAATTATATGCTTGGATCAGCTCACAGAAAAAGCAGGCTCAATAATGCGGGAGTATGTCAAATATTCTCTTTATGACAGGATCAGCACTAGGCCATTTTTAACGAGCATAGAGAAAAAGTGGATCACTTTCCAAGTATTATACGCTCTTAATCAAGCCCATAAGGTAAGTAGCATGTGTGAATCATTTTAAAAAGGATAGCTGTTCAAAGAGAATTATTTAAGAGTCTTCTATTTAACTCAAGTAGCTTATTTTAAATCTTATCTATACTAACTTCTTATTTATTTAAATAATAAAATATATTATCTCTGATTATAATTTTTAAAAATAAATATTTTTTCTTACAGTTTGGTGTTTGTCATGGTGACATAAAATTGGAAAATATTATGATAACTAGTTGGAATTGGATATTACTCACGGATTTTGCTAGTTTTAAACCAACGTATTTACCAGAAGATAATCCTGCAGATTTTTCGTATTTTTTTGATACTTCCAGGAGAAGGTAAAATCTTTACCAAAGCCATCTTCTTTCTTTCTTGTTTCATTGGAATAATCTCTAATATCTTTTCAGAACATGTTACATAGCGCCCGAAAGATTTGTGAAAACATTATCTTCAGAATTGAGCAATACATTGTTATTACCAGAACAAGAAGTAAAGACAGGTGATTTGCATCCGATGATGGATATTTTTTCTGCAGGTTGTGCTTTAACAGAGTTGTATAATGAAGGGCATCCACCATTCGATTTTTCACAACTTTTGGGTAGGTATATCATATTTTTATAAATTCTCTTGCTCTTTTTTTTTATTGAATTGTTAAAAAATGAGTACAAAGTGGAATGTAAAAGATGATCTTACAAACCTGAATTTTATTAATATGATGTTAATATATTCAGCATATAGGAACAACGAGTATTCTGTGAGCAAACACTTGGACAGTATAGACGATCCAGGGATACGTGAGCTGCTTAGTTCAATGCTGGAAAGAAATCCAACAAATAGGAAAAGCGCAGAGATCTATCTGGCTCAAACTCGAGGTACCATCTTTCCGGAATATTTTTATTCCTTCCTCCAGTCTTACATGCTTATTTTCTCCGCTGCTCCGATTTTATCACCGGACGAGAAAATAACACGGTTGAAAAAGGACATTGGTAATATTATAAGTATACTAAAGGCGGAAGACAGTGAACGGATGAAAACGAGCGAAATAAAACCCGCGGAAACCGCAAAATCTGGTCAATGTGAGAGTAATGTGGAATCAATTAAGGACGATTCTGGTCACAGCGAAGAAAATACGATGGTAGAAGTCGACAGCGATCAAAGTTCCGATAAGACCGATTTGAATCAAATTGATATGAAGAGCACAGCACAAGATATTGGCAGTGATATTCAAGTGGACGCAGAGCCAGAGATTAAGTCCGAAGATAGCAAACAAACTTGCGACGCGGAATCCAAGAAGTCAATTTCTACCTCGAGTGAAATTCTAGAAGGGCTTGTTATCATAACTCAACTTGTTACATCTTGCATAAGAGGATTGCATTACTCGCAATCCAAATTGCACAGCTTAGAGATATTATTAGAATTGGCTGAAAATGTTTCTGACGAGACAATTCTTGATAGAATATTACCTTATATCGTAAGTATTAAAAATGCTAATTTTTAGAAATTTTTTAAATCATACAAAAAATAAATATCATTGCTACACTTGTATTAAGCTAAAAAATGTTTTAATTGAGTAAATTATACTTTTTATTTTATATTATTAATTATTGCTTATATATTTTTTTTTAATGTTACTTAGTTCCATTTGGTTCATGATCCGGCGCCGCGGGTAAGAGTATCAGCGATACACACTTTAACGAAGTGTTTACATCTTGTAAAATCGATACCATCTTCGGATGTAAACATATTTCCTGAGTACATTCTACCAGGTTTAGCGCACATAACTCAAGACGAGGCAGTTATTGTTAGAGCAGCTTATGCGGAGAATATTGCTCATTTGGCGCACATCGCTCTGCGTTATTTAGAAAACGCTCATCTGTCTAACTTGGGCAACAAGGAAGGACCAAAGCCTAGTTATGACAGCGAACTTCAAACCTTGCACGAAATGGTATAAATATTTTTCATAGTTCGTAAAAAGATTAAAACGATGTATTTTCGCTGAAATTTTCGTTATTTGAACTATATAGCTGAAACACTATCGATTAATTTAATAATGCGTTGTCTTTATCTTTTACTTAGGTCCAACAATCAGTGTCTATGTTGTTAACAGATCCCAAAAATTTAGTAAAACAAACGTTAATGGAAAATGGAATAAACAAATTGTGTGTGTTTTTCGGAAAACAGAAAGCCAATGATATTTTACTTAGTCACGTTATCACGTTTTTAAATGACAAAGAGGATAAGGAACTGAGAGGCTCTTTTTTTGAATGCATAGTAGGTGTAGCCGCTTATGTCGGTTGGCATAGTAGTCCCATATTAATGCCACTTCTGCAGCAAGGTTTATCTGATCCTGAAGAATTTGTAACCACAAAGGCCATAAATGCCATGGCAACACTTACAGAATTGGGTCTACTACATAAATCTGCTCTTTATCAATTATTATCAGAAACTATGGTCTTCCTGGTACGTCATGATATAAAAATTTTTGATATGTATAATGATAACAACACTTTTATAGATTCTTTTACAAATTTATAAAATTTTCTGATTAACAAATCGAAAAAATTGAAGTTATAGGGTTTTGTTAAAATTTTAATAAATTTCAGAATATTATTTAAAACAAATTCTTTGAAAATAAAAAATTAGACAGTATAAATAAGACAATAAGTTTGTTTAAAGGAGACTAGTTTAAATTTGAAAGCACCTTGTGTATTGGTGTAATTAATTTGCACTGTCATTTTTTTATAGGTCCACCCAAATCTTTGGATACGTCATGCAACCGTCGGCTTTATTTCCGCGGCAGCAAGAACTCTGAATGTGGTAGACGTCCAATGTAAAGTTCAAACGATGCTCCAACCATATCTGAAACATTCATTGATCCAGATAGAAAAGGAGATTTTATTGCTCGAGGCACTTGTTCCTCCTATATCTAGAATCGTATACGATTCCGTGGTGAAGTATAACGATGTGGAGGAACTATTCCAAGTACTTGAACAGAGGCAGGCAGCTAGAGCGAAAGCCATAACGGGTGTAGTATCGCCGCAATACAACGACATGAGTACCTCTTTAAAAAATGTAAATAACGTTGATTATATTCAATCTTGAAACACTGGGAAAAAATTTTACTATATTGCCAAAAAATTAAATTTTAAAATAAAATAATGTTGCGTTATATATTATGCAGCGAAAAAATTTAAAATAAAGATATATTGTTTATTATTGCAAATAAAAAAGATTCAATACAAAAAGATTCACCAACAGTTTTTTTTTTTAGCTTTTTAGGCGTTTGAGTTCGGAATCAATGACTGAGGCAGTTGAGGATCAATTGCTAATCATGAAACCTCACTTGATGAAGATCAACAAGTATCGCAATTCCGCGGACACGAAGCAAAATGCTATCAAGCCCGTGGATGGTAAACTGGAGTTAAGTCCAGTGAAAGATAGAATAAGACATCATGTCGTCGTATTATATCCTGATACTAAAGGAGACTTAACCCTGCCACCTTTCAAGAGATTGGATCGAAGAACATCGGAGACTGTTGGTACATACGCAACAATGAATCAAGAATGGCGTACGATGTTTGCAGCTCAAGATAACGCTCAAGTATTATAACAAATCGATATCGATGGTTCTTTGTTTTCTATATTGTCCTGCTAATTCTATATTGTTTGTAATAATTTTTCTTATATTATTGTGACAGCATGCTATTGTTAAAATGTCAGACATGACCGGAAGCAGTGGCAGTCCCAGCCAGAGCATACACAGTGGAGACATCCATTTATCTCCGCATCATTGTCTATCAGATATGACTAGCATTAATTCTCTCATGAACGATCATTCGCTTCACGAGCGATCTTATATACAATGTAAGCGAAATTAATGAGATTGTAATATAAAATAATAATAAAAATAATAAATAATTAAAAAGTTAAAAATAATAAAATTTAAATATAATAATATTTATATAATTTTTATGTTTCATAAAATGAGAGATAAAAAAATATTAAAGAATAACAATTTTGCAGATAGATGTGCGCCCTGCCGGTTAGAAGTACGGCAATTAACGTATCGGAAACAAGAGCAACATGCAGCAGTGTTAAGAGCAAAACGTTGGGCTAACAATATCGCTTGCGAAGCTGGTAAATAAAAATTAAATCTTTACAAATTACATCATGCTGTATTGTATGATTATCATGTGCTTCTTTATTCATTATCGATGTTGGCTAAAAGGCTCCACATCACTGCCAAAGGATTGGAGACCTCGAGGAGTTCCCGTCGCGCATCTCCATGAGCACAGAGCTGCAGTGAATAGATTAGTTTCGATACCGGACACTAACTTGTTCGCAAGTAGTTCCTCCGACGGATGTATTAAAATTTGGGATGCCAGTAAGATGGAGGGACGAAATATTGCTAATCGTTCTAGGTACTGTTTTTCTCTTTCAAAACAATTATATATACACATTGAAAATGTTTTGACTAACTTATTATATTATTTTAAGTTTAAAGCTCCGAGTTATTAATAATGCAATATTCATTTCTTGATGCTGTGCTTTACAGGCAAACTTACATGCATAGAGGAGGCCCACTGGTTGGCTTAACTGTGTGCGACCAAGGGCAATCTTTAGCAAGCTCTGCGAGCTCGTCTGGAACAGTATTCGTACTTCGGATTGAGCCAAACTCGAGTAAAATGAGCCTGATTGGCACTCGTCAATTAGATCCCCAGGTGATTAGAAAATATCCGCAATAATATAAAAATTCAACGCATATGAATGTTAAAGAAATGTTGCTTGCAACTTTTAACGCTTTAACGGTTTAACAGGAAGAAGGAAGTGCTGTTGATCTACAGTATCTAGATTCCGGCTCGCAATCGGTTCTTGTATATGCCTCATTGTATGGATCGCTGGTAGGTTGGGACTTACGATGTCCCGGCACAACATGGCGCTTAGAAAATGATTTAAAGCATGGAGTCATCACATCGTTTTGCGTAAACAGTCATCAGCAGTGGTTGACCCTTGGCACGAGTTCCGGTATCCATACCTGTTGGGACTTGAGGTTTCAACTGCCAATAACGAGTATCAAGCACCCAACAGGTAGATTATCTCGCTATTTTATTTTCTATTGCGCTTGATGTACTAATTTCACTTAAAATAATTTCTAATAATGTTACTTGTACTATTTGTAATGCTATTTATCGTTTCTTTCAGGCGCCAGAGTACGAAAGGTAATTACGCATCCGACAGAGCATTCGTGGATAATTTCAGCTGTACAAGGTAACAATGAGATATCTATGTGGAATCTGGAGACCGATCAACGACAGATGGTTCTATGGGCATCAAATGCCCCGCCGTTGAGTCGTACTCAAGCCGGTCACACTGTATGTGCCATGTACACTGGATGCATCGATTGTTCGGGCTTCCTTTTAGCCGGCGGCACCGATATGCGATTACGCTTCTGGGACTTTGATAGACCCACCGCATCTTACGTCGCTCTGCCCGCCGCTAACGATGTCCTCACTCCAAATTCATTGGCATACGAGTCAGTAATCGATTGATTATAAAATTAATCACTCAATATATTTATTATATTCTTGCTTAATGATATACGATATCGCTTCTCTGTTTACAGTTTACGTTTGATAGACGGAACGAACGTCGTGCAGGAGGTATTGGTGGATGACGATTCTAATCCGTTGTCTGGAAGTGACACAAGAGGAAGAAACATGGAGGAAAGCGGTCCCGAGACTCCACCCTCCGGTCAGCACGACACGATCTCCGCCGTGGCTATGTCGAATACGTGCATTCTCACCGGCAGCACAGATGGTTTGATACAAGTCTGGAAATGATTGTTCTTCTCGGTCCAAAATTCGATTACAAAGTTCCTCGCACAGGCGATAAAAGAGTTTACCAGTGTAATGCGGAATTTCTTCCCGGTAATAACGAAACCATTGTGATCCAAGTAAGAAATAAGTTATTTTAGAATTCAGATAAATTATCCAGCAATGCCGGACATTGATCGTGATATAATTTATTTAAGGGTAGTCACTCGGAGGAATTGTGATGGCGATGTAATTATGATATAACAATTCCCATTTTGACAAAAAAACTTGACAAAAAAATCATATGTTTTTAACAATTTCGTGTGATTATCATTGATAATAGGTCTTATTTGAAATTACAGTATCATAGGTATCTCACTGTGCAACAAAAAGTTAATCTACAAATCAAATTATTTATTTTTATCTTTGTTTCATATAATTTTTACAAAATTGAAAATCCTATTTCTAAATATAATTTTATAGATTAACTATAGATGAGTAAAATTCTCTCGACTGTATTTAAATTAAACTTTATATTGTACAATTTGCTTAGATAATGTATTAAAATGGCTTTTATCGCTTCTTTAAACTACAAGCATCAACGTACACACAACACCGCCGTGCTGTACCGAACTCTGTGATCCTGGACTGTATATAAAGCATGTAATATACATGATATTTAAGACTATAATTACAATTGTGCTACGAAAGCGTGCATTTTTTTTAGAAAATTTGAGCATAAACTTACAATGTAACATATATAATGTATATAGCTTATTTTTATACGTAAGAAAAGAAAGAGAGAGAGAGAGAGAGAGAGCTTGGAGTGTTATTGATTTGTAGGCAGATGGTGATGACTTAGAAAGTCGATGTTACACAGATCAACAGATAAGTCTTTGAACTGTATCTAAGTTAGCAGATATTTAGTGGGTCCGTACGCGCACTAAAAATTTAACATTGACGGATAAATAAAAGTTATACTGATATAAAGTGACTTTGCATGATAGAACACTCTTAAAATGTCTGAAAAAGAAATCTAGAAACTACATTTTTATAGCTTTCGACTGTATTCTTTAGTTTTGTTTTTTTTTAACTCTAAGCTATTTTTTGTAGTACGATAAGATTCCTAGTTTCTTTTTCTCGTTTTTATATTTAACAAGTGCGAATACGGACCGAGAAGCGAGAAGTAATAAAGTTCGCGTACAAAAGCAATTGACAATTATCTCCTCGCTTCGTACTTTACTTGATGAACGCATCCGTAGTTATATGTAATCGAATATTTGTATGTATACTAGCTTTAAATTGTTTGCTAGCATTGTCACGGACACATACGTACACGCATACTGACTGAAATACTCATAACCGGTGGACGTAAACTGTCTAAAACTACGTTGTTACAATAAATTCATATTTTTAACGCACGATACGTTCTCACTTGCGTTTGGCACGACAGATTGGAAATCCGACCGGAAATTTCCTTTACCATGGACAAACGGGTGCGGCAGGATAAGGCACGCGTCCTGGGAACGCATATGAATCCGCATTTATAGTTCTGCAAATTTGTTTCCAGCGCTCCTTACCACCTCTACTTTGACGATACGGGCCGTTTGCGTAGTATCCGGTATTTCGATTGTCGTAGGACTGCTGAGGAAACCATAGCTCGAGCCAGGGCTTACAGGAAACTAAACTGACCAGTAGTAACAGCAGAATGATTAACTTCATTGTAATTCTATCACTTGAAAACTTCAGTCATAATCTTTTAACTTTTTCTGATGATCTAGAAGGAGAAAGATTATTTTCTATTTTTGTGAGTATTTAGATACATTGTGAGTATTTAGATACATTATGTTTAAATTTAATCGTTTTGCATTATATTTTAGGATTTTAATTCCCAAACTGAAGTGTAAAGAATGTTTAAAACTAGATTCGAAAGATTAATTTTTTAATAATTTTTTTGAATTCTTGATAATTTTATAAAGATATGATACACATGTATACATATATTTTTATATTTACAAATCTATTAATTTAAAGTAAATTTTTGTTTTAGCAGAATTTTGTTGAAATCATTCAAGAAAGATTCAGATTTTTTTCATTCGTTTACAGTTTCTTGAGATTTACTTGATTTCCTTAAGTTTTCCATTCTTTATTATAATTGAAGTAATTGAAAAGATTATTGTATTTCTTACTATTATTCAGTTTCCTTTGATTTCTCTGATATCCGTGATGATATAGAGTCTATTGTAGGTCCAAGTGAATGTTCTGCAAATAAAAAATAAAAGTTCCATTAAAGTTCCATTAACAGTTCGATTGCAGTTAACGCTCGCTGATTTTACTACTTCTGACAGGTGTCACGGCTGACAGCGCACTTAGTAAAGTGGATATAAAAACGCTAAAGTGGATATAAAAACAGGGACAACGCACGTTCACGCACCAAAAAATCAGATAATGAACGTCGTTGCGTCACGGCGTCAATATTTTCTTTTACACTTTCTGAATTGTGGGATTAACGACGATACGACGTCGTTTTCTGGAAACTCCAGTATCTTGTCGACTGTATTGTTATTTATTTGAATTTGTTCTCTAACTATGGAAAATAATTGAGGCCACGTAGCACCTCTAATAATTGTACTAGTTATAATAATTAACTTCTACCTAATCACAAGCAACTGTAACAAGCACTACCGCAATGGAGAGATACTGCTTACTGCTGATTTATATACCACTGGCCTATCGCCCTACCGCTCAGAAAAATGCGCGGTTGGTGATGAATCTGCGTTGTCTTTTGATGAATGATCTTGGGATACTGAATGCGTATGTGTTCAATCGGCTTTAGTAAGAATATACGGCAGTCTTTTATAAGATCATATATAAATTATAAAGAGAGAAAGCATAAAATAACGCATAAAAATCTGACAGAGCCTATAGTAATATATATTACAATTTATATAATTGATATACGTAATTCTATTAGAATCTAATTGAATCATTAATCAAATAGATGAACAAAATTATTTAATTCTATTAAATCATAGATTCAATCAACGGTTTATTTAATCTTAATCCACGATCGTAGATTTTGATGTCATTTTATTTTTTTCTTTGTTATCCTAGAATCACCTATTTGAAAAATATTGAGCATTTTGTATTTATATATTCAGATATATGATTTGTCTTACAATATTTTGCATTACAGATTTCCAGATTTTCAATTTACATTCATGACCGTTCGAAGTTTGGATCATACGGAATGGATTCTAAATCCAACCATGTCTAGATCCTTTATTATTTTCTCATGACAAGATTGTGATTGAGAGAGCCGCCGAAGAGATTTCTTATTCCAACGAGTTCTACCTCTTCACGATTATTTCCTCAATTTAGGATTCCGCACATGCTGACAAAATGACACATTTGCTGCTTGCGCGCTTTTGAACTTGGGGAAGACCCTTTTTCACTGTCTTGGTCGTTCTTTATAACAATTTATATGCAACATTCGTAACTCTTGTTCGCTCCCTCGCTCGCGTATTCCGCGCACGCAATATCGTTTGCAGGGAATACAGGAAGATGTATGAGATACTGATATCATCGTAATTACTCATTTGTTTGGTATGCCGCTACATCTTATGGTAATGGCATTTCGTCATGTAACTCTTTGAGGCAAAGGAAGAAGAAAAGGAAAAGCCCTGTGTGCGCTCTAATAACGATCGTTCGGAAGACGCAAAAGCAGTTGACTGCATCGATTGTGATTAGATCAGATCTCGTATACGGTTCTTCCGGATTAGCATTCAATGTTTAATTCATGGATCGCTTTCAGATATTTGACGTAGACGTATCCACGAAATCCGGCGCTCTGCATGAAATAGTAATAATTTTGCATACGTAACGCGCCGCCGATACGTGCTTGCATGCTATTGCGTGCATTCGATCATAAAGTGCACCGCACCGGGTGAATTTCGCAGCATGCGTTTTTCCTCGAGATTACGAAAATGATCGCGTGACCTACATTATATTATGCACAGGCCGATCTGCGCGCGATATATTCAATCTTCGCGTCCGATTCTTCCGCACTGGCGCCAAACTTTATTGGGAGTCGCTCTACATTCGAATATCATGTCAAGGACACCGCTTGCGATACCAAAAACAGTAGTGGATTATCTTATCGGCAAACTTGACATACATTCCGTGAAACTGCTTGGATGAACCGAAACAAGTTGCCCTTTGATCCCTTGAGTTCTTCCCTCATATGTTTTTCCAAATGTTTTTCTAGGTAAAACACTTCTCTTAATGATAGAATCTGTACTTCTGTATATTTTATTACCTAAATTAATTATATATTTACTTGCTTGACGGCAAAAATTCAAATACAATGAAAGTTTGAGAAATTAAATTCACATGAATTTGAAAGAAATGGTTATTAGTAATTATAATTATTATTTTAATTTGTTTTACGCTAATTTTTAAATTATTTTAATGATGCGGTTTGAGTAGTGTAACATATATGTATAGTAATGTGCTGTTTTTTTCTTCTACCTTGTAATCTGGCTTTAGGAAAAATAATTTGTCTTGCGCAATTAGCGTCAATTTATATTGGTGCAAATTAGCCCCTGTAATGGATACAGCATTTTTTTCATTCGTTATTCATCATTTTACACGAAGTCTTTCTCAACCTGGTTCAAATTGCACGCAACTTCTTACAGGAAATCGACTATAAGAGACACTGCAATAAATTCTTTAATCACGTAATACCGGATTGTACATTGTATAAAAAAACTGGGTTATATATAAACAAATAACTCGGTTTGCCTCGAGGGAAATTATTGGTAGTTGATAGGCCCATTTATCGCGCGAATATGAATCGTAAATTGCAGACGACAAGGTCGATTACTTCGCGCAACTGCACATAATTGTCCTTACACTTGACGGATTCTTCCATGAAAGGGTGAATTCTTGAATTATAGACCATCAAATAACGACACGATTTGCTCTACCGATTCCTATTACCGTAATAGTCAGTTTCCAATCTACCCGACTATTAATAGCGTTTGGCAGAGAAAGTGTCTATTTACACACAGATGTTCGCAACAGAGACGAACAATTTTTTAATAGCTTATTTAACTCTAGAAATTTAATTTGGAGTTATATAAAATTGTAGAATTATAAAATTTTGTATACATAATTTAATATATATATATATATATGTATATATTTTTATATTTATATAGTATTTAAGAGTACTTTTATATATAAGTTTAATGTTACATGTGTGATAAACGCGGGAAATGTATGCAACGATAAAGTTATTTAAGAAACTCGCTTTCATACAGTGATTCAAACTAGTTTGTGGGTGGAGGAAGTTTTTAATACTTTTAGAGAATGTGATCAAATTCCTCTTTGTGCGAAAGCACATTTTTTTACATTTCTCCCGCTTTACTCCCATAAATGTTTGGCAAGAAATTCCAAAGATACTTTCTCGAAGAAGCTTTACGGTTTTTATCTTCTTATTTCTTCTCTTCTTTTCCGAAACTCCATTTCGAATCTGACTTTGGAATTCGGATTGGGTCATGTTGCCAATTGCGGTAGTGATAACATATAATTTATATCGTGATCTGGTAAATTTAGACTCGAATATAAAATAAACATAGGAGTCACTTGGACTAATAAACGTACGCAATTATACATTACAAGAAATTAGTTAGTATATTTATTGTTTGTGATCCAAGAAGAAAATGTTCATTGAAGATGAGCCGGTGGATGAGACACACCCAAAACCGTCTGCGGATATGCGTTCATACGTCATTTCTTGTTGGGATTTACAGACATGCCATAGTAAATCGTCTAAATATTTTGGCTACTGCAGGCTTCATCAAAACTACTCTGTGCAGTCGACTGCGTCAGTTTCGTTCCGCTCGACATTCGCTGAAAATCGTTGATCACTGTCAAGCTCATCTGATCTCACGTGTCTGTTGGATCCTTTCAAATGTCAAACCACGGCAGCAAAGATAATTGCGAGTCTCTTCGCCGACCCAGCCTCTCCATAAAGATGCAACGCAGCTTGAGGAAAATGAGAAAAAGCATCCAAAAAATTACTGGTAACGATATCCGATTTGATCGTTTGTAGACTAGGACTTTCTCCTAGTTTTTGTAACGCTAGAAATCGCCAATTAATTAGACAAATCGCTCGATTAAATTAGATAATAAAGACGTAATGTGTATACAATTAAGTAATTGAATAGAACTATATAATGAGAGATTTTTAGTAATAAAATTAATAAATCTGTTTTAATAATTTTATAGTAGCTGTTAAATAAATACTCAATTTAATTAAATGACTAATAACAATTATAATTTGCTAAAAATTTTGAAGTATAAAAAAAAAAGATGTAAAAAGTTAAAATAAATAATTCGCAATTTTTTAGTAATAATAACGTATACTTAATAATTTACATTTGACATTGTAAATAGAAAGAACCCCTTAAAGTGCAACTAATTAATTTAATTTTATTACAATTATAGTTTATATTCAAAAGATATATAATTGTGAAGAATTTAACAGTTACAGAATGAAAAACTTCAAATTTCTAAGATTAACCCGAGCGAATAAAAATCAGGATGTAAATATATACGATAATCTGCAATATCACTGTATGTAACTCGATCACATTTTCGTAGAGAGCATCCAGGAAAATAAACATTCATTATACGTGTTCCCCGAGCAACTGTCCACTCTGACTTGGCGCACCGGGTTTTCTAAAGATGAAATTCGTAAACTGTATCGCGCCTTCAAGCAGCTGTGCCCTAGGGGATGCGCAACTTCCAGCGATCTGAAACCCACGTATGCCAAACTATTTCCGCTTGGTGATTCGACCAGATATGCACAGATCGTGTTCAACAACATCGACAGAAACGGCGATGGCATCGTCAATTTCAACGATCTTCTCAAAGCCATGACATCGATTATTAATGGCAACGTGGACCAGAAGCTTTCCTGGATATTTGAGTGAGAGCTCGTTTCCTCAATGTTTCTATTAATAGCGATTTTTCTGATAAATTCGAAAAAAATTATAAATAATATTTTATGAGAGATTTAATTATAAAATTATTCATGGGAATTGGAAGATATATTTATTCGGATTAGAGAGAATTAATTAATTTTAAAAATAAATTTTTTGATCACTTCAAAAACGATTAATTTTCTGTCGAATTGATGATCTCGAACGTAGCCAAAGCAACACAAAATAATTTCTTCGGACTTATTGCTTTTCAGGTTCTACGATCTGAACGGCGACGGTTGTATCACAAGACAGGAGATGCTAACTATAGTATCCGCGATTTACGAGATGGTGCAAAACGCGCAAACTATCCAGTCCATGGTTAATCAGCAGGTGGAC
Source organism: Mycetomoellerius zeteki (assembly GCF_001594055.1). Lineage (NCBI taxonomy): Eukaryota > Metazoa > Arthropoda > Insecta > Hymenoptera > Formicidae > Mycetomoellerius > Mycetomoellerius zeteki. The sequence goes on from NW_017257632.1 coordinate 1,815,366, forward strand.
AAATTTTTTGAAAAGATGGACGCGAATAGAGACGGTATAGTCTCCAGAGAAGAATTTATGAACGGCTGTAAAAATGTACGGAATCCTACTATGTGTAAGAATAACATTTTTCATATTTAACACTAGAAGAATTCTACTTAATGATGAAATGTCTTATTAGACTTTTCTAGAACCAAAGAGCTATAAATTTTATTAATATCGACGTCGATGAAAAAATTGTTAAAAATGATTTATGTGTTTTACATCTTCTAGTGTTAAAATTCAAAAAACGCACAATGCAAACTATTTTAATAATAAGATCTATTTTAATAACAGGGAATATAAAAATATATATGTATCTCCAAAAATTTCATAAATTCTATTTTTTACAGGATGCTATTATATACAATCAGTTATTTTTATTTAACAAAATCTGGTGACGGAATGAAAATGATCTTAAGAGATTAATGAATAACTTATATATAAAGTTATTAAAATATTTATAAAAGACACTACCCTTTGTCCTCTTTCACTCTTGAAGAGTACATATAATATATATCACATTATTTCTTCTTTTCCCGTCCCCTTATAAGAATTTGCATTGTTATATAAACAGTTTGATATCTCATCTTAAGCTTTATACATCTTATATATCTTAAAACTTTATGCATACTCAGAATAATCTTTTTTGTAGAATGTAAAATACACAGGCAAGGAAAAAGGCAAATGCCAATGCGAGCAACGCTTTATCAGTGACTTCTCGTCTACCATATTTCCCTAACAGTTTTCCTGATTGTACTATAGCTTGTTGCTGATGCTCCAATTCGTCCTTGGTACTGCCGACCTTGTCTGAAGATGTTACTGAAACAATAATACAAAAAATTTGCTAAAACATAATTTATAGTTATTTTGCTGTTCATCCTCTGACATTAAAATTCAGCGCAATGTAATCTATTTTAATAATGAATATAAAAATGTTCCGAGAGATTTCATATATTCTACTTTTTACAGGATGCTATTATATACAATCAGTTATTCTTATTTAACAATATCTGGTGACAAATGAAAACGATCTTAAAAGAGATTAATGAATAACTTATATATAAAGTTATTAAAATATTTATAAAAGTCCATCCTTTATCTTTTCTTTCATTCATGAAGACATATAATGTCAATCCATAGAATAACATGCCATCAGGTTGCCATCAAGTAACGAGACAAGTACACACACAAAGTATCTAGCGTATCAGCGCTTCTTTGAGATGTTTCGGCCAGATGTCTGGAAATACTAAGCAATTTGTCTGTCAGTTGGCTGGACGCGTTCGTCAAGCTCTGTTTGTCATGCCGCCTACGAAGAGCGTTTTGTCGTTCCTCCGGCATAGAAAACAGATTCTCTCTCGCCAGTTTGTCAATGACACATGCACTGACAACATTGGCCTTGCGAAAGGCAGCCAAGGAAGTATTTAGCTGTTCCTTGTAACTATCCACGACAGATAGCAGTTCGACCCTCTTGGTTTTATCCGCCTCGGTTTCGGCGATGGATGCCAGATGCTCTAAGGAGGATTTCAAAACTGCTATCTTGGCTCTACCCTCTGCGTTGAGCTCATCCAGCACTTCCAGCGGCCCACTGCATTGTTGTATGTCCTTCACAGTAAACAGGTAATTTATTAAATGCAGAGTATTAATTAGACCTATTTTAATTTAATTCGTGACATATTTCTTGCCACTGTCCATAGCTTTGTTATATCAACATTGAAATTTAGGTTATATTCTATGTACCACGACAATATATATATATTTACTTGTATTAAAGCATTCACTTGGAGTTGGTATTTGACAATGTCTTGACGTATTAATTCCACCGTGTAATTGTCGGGATCCATTGACAATGCAAGTTACTTTGCTTCTATGTTATTTCTCGTTTATTCGGCGTGCATACGTGCGATATGTAGGCGAAGACTTCGATCAGCTGATACAAACAGTCAACAGATGTCGAGTTGTCAATGGACACGTGTTATATCACTGAACGATATGCGCCATCGTTCGTAATTTCATGAATTTTATTTCAGAAATTTTATTTTGCGAGAATATCATATTTTTATTATACATTTATATATTATTATATATTATATTTTAAATATATATTATATATTTATGTATTATAAATGTATATTTATATATTTATTAAATTATGAACCATTTATTCCACAAATATTAGAAAATAAGGGTAAAAATAAAATAATCAGAAAAAATCAATAACTAAAAATAGATATTAATTATTGTAATTTACTAAAGTAATTTTAACATTTTCATTTAACTTTTATCAAAGATGACTATGAAATGTAAAGATATATATGTATTTATATCATTATTTCTAATTATGAAATAAGGAGAGGCTTGACATTTTTTAATAGGATCATACAAGATAGTGTAATTTATTCTATATATAGATATGATACAATTGTGTCTATATTTTGGTCTATTAAAACTAATATATAGAATTAATTGCAGTCCGCTCATCGCATTTGGATTTCTGCAATCTGGCAATTGCAAAAAACTTTGGATTTCTTTCTGTTCGTAGAACATACAGAAGGTTATTATTGCAAATGAAAATTTGCATCATTATAGAGTCCTAAAATAATATAGCTTTACAAATTTTATAATGTGAGTTAGATATACCCTATAACGGGTGACGCTACGATTTACACAATCATTTCAGATAAAAATGAGTTCACAATGCAAGGTCTACGTTCTCTTATGTTACACAAGTTTTAGCGCAGGCTGTTTATCACGGCAGCGGTGAACTCCGTCGTCGAGCTTTGCCCACCCAGATCTTTCGTTAACACCTTTCCATCATTCAGCACGCGGTTCAACGCCTCGCGGATCTGCTCACCATAGCGTTTCAAATTCGCATGATTCAGAAGCTTCACCGCACACAGCAACATCGCCGTCGGATTCGCGACGTTCTTGCCGACCGCCTCGGAATATGTGTGCCTTGCGCCCTGTTGAAGAATACGAGACTTTTAGTAACTTATGTTTTAAAATTGGTGTAAGTTAAGTTTTAAAAATTCTTCTTAATTTTAATTGCACTTTGAATATAATTCTTATTTTGTACAAATATATACACACACATACACACATATATACAAAATCAGATACATTACTGGTTCAAAGACGACACACTCAGCGCTATAACTGGCACCTGCGACGACTCCGGCACCACCGACCAAACCGGACGCGAGATTATCCACAATATTTCCATACAAATTCGGCATTACCATGACATCGAACTGATGTGGATTAGAAACCATCTGCATGGTACAATTATCGACGATCATCGTCTCGAACGTAACCCTGTTTCATTAGAAAATAGGAATATAAAATAAAAGTTAAAAAGAAAGCCTGCTTATATGAACCAACGCAATTAACGGTGCGTGAATTATTGTATATAAATAATATTAAATACATTTTACAAATAATTTCATAATAAATATTTTTAATTAGCAATTAATAGATGGACAGGAAAGTTACTGAAGTACCTGGGGTACATTTTGGCAATTTCCTGGCACGATTTGAGGAAAAGTCCATCGCCGAGTTTCATTATGTTAGCTTTGTGAACACACGTGACTTTCTTGCGGTTATTCTTTACAGCATAGTCAAAGGCGAATTTCGCGATTCTTTGACTTTTAGTGGCAGTCACGATCTTTAAGCATTCGACCACTCCTTTGACAGATTCGTGCTCCAACGCGGAATACTCTCCCTCCGTTTGTTCTCTGATAATAACGCAGTCCACATTTTGATGACGTGACCTAATTCCCGGTAAAGATTTCACGTGCACCACATTTGAATATAAGTCCAAGCTCTTACGTAATTTCATGTTCAAGGTCTGCAACTCTCCCGTCATAGAGTGATCCGGAGTTGCTAGGATCCCCTATTGTGAATGCGAAACAATATTCAGTTACATCGAGAGTTGCAAAATTACTGTTATCTTACAGTCGCATACTTTTAAAAAAATTTGCTTTATCAAATAGAAAAATTTTTATATTTGAAATTATGTGCTTTATCTTATTGATGTTTGTATGTGCACGAAATGAAAGCATTGAGTAAGTCATATCATTTGTTTTATTTTATTTTATTTAATTATATTATTAGTTTAGAAAATATATAATCAGACCTTTAGACAAACTCGATTTCTAGCGATACTGTTGGAGACTTGGTCCAGAGGAGCACTCAGGGTTGGATTTACTTCAGACAAGAAGTAAGGTTCGAACTCAACCGGGACATCCGCAGCTTTGAAAACATTTTGAACTGCAACCACTAGTTCTGGTCCAACACCGTCTCCCGGTATCAAGGTACATTTTAACTTTCCTTCTTGTTCAACTGACTGAAAAAAGTATACATGTCACATATATATCTAATTATCAATTGAAGAATAGCAATGCTTTACCGATTCTTGCTGTCGTATTGTCCCTACGTGCAGGGCCCTAACTGTGTTCTTTTGAGTAGCCTACAAACACAAAACATAAGAATTACATTTTATTAAACATAATAAAATTCATAATTCACTATACATATACGATAATCTAAATGTGATATACTACAAATCTAACATACTTTAAATACAATGTGCCAAAATTTAAACATATCTTATTAAAATATGAATGTAATTAGTGTTATACAAAGAATTCAAAGTAGCATTTATTACACTTTTGTCTCAAATATAATTCTTTTTTCCAGGAATGGAATTCATGGAACGCTCTAAATTTAGAATCTTCGGACAGGATTAATCCTTTTAGTTAACTGGAGTTAATCAACATTGTAATCCTATTCTGTTCGTCGCACTTCATGAACAATAGGCTTCTAATTCTTGCGTAACAATTTATTGCTTTTCTCAACGAATAACTAAGATTACCTTGATTAAATAATGTGATAAGTAAGCTCGCGAATGCAGGTGCTTGCCTCAGTCGACGTGTAAGGATTCGCGCAGCCGAGCAAATTCGAGAAATACGTTTGCGCGGGTGCATCGAGTAACAAGTTTGCGTTTTCGACACGCGAATGCGTTTCGGATAAAAATATCGCGATATAAAGACACCTAAATATGCGATGCTCTTGCGATCATCTACTCCATTACGTCGACGGAGTAGTTGCATTTTTTTGTCTTAATTGTCATGATATAGAACTTATGTGTTTTTTCTGCATTTCATAGGTGCACGAGATTCTGAACACATGCAGCGACGGAGGGATGCGTCGATAATTACCTGAGAGAGCGCCTTACAAATGTTTCTCGCGAGCAAAGCCATCTTTCACGACAGAGCCAAGCGCCGACTGCTCGTCGGCACTGCTCGTCTCGCTCACGTTTGCAGGGGTGTAATCGCGTTCAGGGTTTCTGCATTAATTTAAATGACGAGCGAAATTCTCCATCTGCGTGGAAACCTTTGAGAAAATCTTTATGGTCTCTGCCGTGGGAAAAGAAAAAAACGTTGATTAAAGCAACATTTTCACAAATTCAACAAAAAGAATTAATTAGGCCATGATGTGATATATTAGAAGAAAATTTAATTGTCTGAAATAGTTGAGCCTCTCAGAAGCTAAAGTTTCACGAAATAAAAGGTAGAAGGGAATTATAAATCAATTGTGCCGTATGTGTTCTGATATCAATAAAAATTATTAGTAAAATTAGAAAATATAGTATTAGTAAAATTAAAAAGTAAAAGGCATCTTCGATTATATGTATAGTTATAATTTATAAAAGAGAGTCGATTGTTTTGGCTTCAAAAAGTCTTAATTGATTGTTTAACTTATTTAGACCGATTAGTTATTGTCTAACTTATCTAGACTGATTATCATACTGGATTTGTCCAATCCAGGATCCATATATGGCGTAGAAGGAAAATTCAAAATTCCTGACAGCATCCGTCACTGCTAAACAGTCACGTGGACACAGTGCTAGCGACTTGCACTTTTACTACACTCTGATTATTTGCTCAAACTCCTCTACAACTCAAATATACAGTCTTGTTTCACATGCAGAAAGTGAATTTAAGGCCAGTTTACTTTTTATGGCAATTTTTTTTATATTTGTCATCTTTCCTCCTTTTTTTCACAATGTCTAACTATCCATCTTCTTTTAAATGCAAAAAGTGCGACATGATATTGTTATGTGAAACAGATTTCCAAAAGTTAAGAGGATCGTGAGGACATTGTAAGATGACAGGAAAACGATATGAGGAAAACATGAGAACATCGTTAAAACAATATGAGGATGTCATGAGGACGACGTCTGTGAATAATCTTGACAAGAGACAGGATAAAACGAATCAGCTGATTCTCGGAGTAGGTCGAATAGCGAACTAGGGAGTTGGAGCCTCTAACTCCCTAGTTCGCTGCCAAAGGATCAGCTGATTTGTTTTATCGTCTCCTGCTGCGGTTCTCCCAGGTTCTCCATCGATCATCGTCGTCGTCCTTAGAAGCGGCGCTGAGTAGAGCATCGAAATTTCAACATTCTTTGCATTTCCCTGGAATTCTCGCCTCGCGAACGATATCTCACGTCGACAGGACGCAGTCGGATCCCTAGAGGATTACGATGTTGCGGAGTTTGCGGACATGGGGCCGCGTAGAAATAGACACGAAGAGGAGGGGAAAGGGCCGCGCGTGGACGAGATAAACCGAACCGTGCGGTCTATTTTTGCGGGAGAGACGTCGCGGTGACGCTTCCTGGGATTTGTGTCTTCCGGGTCCTGAACCTCTGTCCTCTAAGATTCCACTGGTGAACCGGTCAAGATGACGGAGAACTTACGTGAGTGGTTTTACCGTGCGATCGGCGCAACAGGCATTTCCTTGATGTTTCTAGCTCCAAATGTTAAAAAGAAATAATAGAACATTTTTATGTTTGTATACAAGAAAAGTAGATATACTTTGCGCGTGTATATGCGCTTCACCATTTGAAAATTGTTTTATAGAAGATGCGTGCGAAGCATATGCTATATTGTCGCTATTCGTCAGCTGATTCTTTCACGTTAACAATTTCTTACAGCTGAGGAAGTAACGAAGTCGAGTTTCCGTCGTAAGGTGTGGGACTACATGATGAAGAATGAGCTGGTGAATTTTCCCGTTAACATATACAAGCGTATTCCAAACTTCAAAGGCGCCGCGGAGGCTGCACAGCGATTGATCGAACTGGATGAATTCAAAAGGACCAGAGTCATAAAGATAAATCCGGACAAGCCGCAGGAACCAGTGAGGTTTTTAGCTCTGGAAGCGAACAAGGAAATCATTGTGCCTATTCCCAGATTGAGAACTGGTTTGTTCTTACACGTTACGTCAGTTGCTGGCGCAACGAAAGAACAGCTGAAAACACTGGCTTCCATGCGCGGTCTAGAACAAGCGGGTAAATCACTGGGGCTAGATTCCCGTATTAAGGTAAATATTTTATAGATAATTAAACAATAATAATTTACTTAATATTAATGGATAAAAGATATATAATATGTATAAAGAGATGAATTATGCCACTAAAGATGCAATATCAAATTACTTCATTTTCTCACAACACATACAATTATTTATACCTATTTCCACCAATGTAGATTAGCTTTAATCTCGGTTCAACTTACTCTTCATTTTTTCCAGTTCTAAGACTCATTAATTTCTTAGAATTTACACAATTCTTAGAATTAGGAAAAAAGGTAAACAGTAAGTTAAAGGAGATTAAAATTAATCTACATTGGTAGAAACAGGCATTAGACTTTCTTGCACAGCATTTACTTTGACGGCATGAGACATTAATTGATTCTAGACATCTATTCATTATTTACTCAGGTAGATCTCGTTATACTGGGATCTGTATGCGTCAGTCGAGACGGGTACAGGCTCGGCAAAGGAGAAGGGTTCGCAGATCTTGAGTTTGCGATGATGATGAGAATGGGCATGATAACGAAAAATACAATTGTTGTCACAACAGTACATGATTGCCAAATTGTAGATTACCTACCACCACAATTGTTCAAAGAATATGATGTGCCAGTAGATATAATTGTCACGCCGACGCAAACTATATACGTAGAGTCGAGACTGAAGAAACCGTCTGGCATTCTGTGGCATATGCTTAGCGAAAGAAAACTCAAAACCATGCAGGTATTACAGCAGCTCAAAGAGATGGATGAAAAGTATGCATTAAGTTGCCTGAATCACGTTAGGTAGGCTATTTCGTGTAAATACACGATTATTCTTTCGCAGAAATGGTAAAATCGTAGTCCTGAAGGAAGTCGATTCCGACGTGGAAACGCGCCAGTATATCAAGAATCGTGTTAAATATCCGAAAAACAAGAAGCGTTTCAATACGAAAAGAGATGCGCCTAATACCGAAAACATGATGGAAGATGGCAAGGATAAAGTTGAGAAACCGCGTTTCCCACGAAGACGAACGTATAAGAAACCAAAAGCTGAAGAAGAAAATCTTCCCAATGCTGAAGTACAAGTAAGCCTTTTCGCATATATAGTTCCATAATAACATATTATTGTACTTTTATTACCTTTCATTATTTACGCAAAATATTTGGGATATTCCCCACTTTATAAATTCGATAAATGTATGAATGCTATACATATCCATTCCCAGTAAACACAAAGTTACATGTAACGTATCTGTTAGTTGTAATTTCCCACTCAACAATGTAACTGTAATATAACACACGTGTGTAACTTTGTGTTTGCTGGGATTATTATATTTAACGCAAATTGTTTCACAATTAAAAAAATTTTTTGAATTTATCTTTATCTAAAGGATGTATACAATATTATCAGTCTTTATTTAATTGTAAATCACCAAAGAGAACAATGAAATTGATATGTAATGTTGGGGTGTCAAAAATTAACCCACGCAAGTAATTACATTTAAAAAAAACTATGCGAGTAATACAGGGTTAATAAGAGATTTTGTGAATGTGAGTTAAATTTCTCCTCTATTAAATAAAAGTTTACGTAGATTTAATTAAAAAATATTTATTATCTGTTTATATTTCTAATATTTTTTTCTTTATAAATAAATCTTGCTTATGTATTATAGACGAAGACAGAAAACAGTACCAAGAACGCGTCCCGACGGCGTAAAAATCTTCGCGCTCGAATGAAAACACATATTGACTTTTCGTTGAAGCTCTCTAATATCTCGTCCGGCGTTAGAGTCCGCGATCTAAAAAACGCTCTGTTGATGCGCGGCGTTAAGCCGAGTGAAATAACTTGGCAGGGCTATCGTGGCATCTGTTATCTTCACTTCAGTAAACTCCGGAACGAAGCAGCTCCGCCAGATCAGCCGGTTCAGGTAGATTCGATCGTGGCGAATTTACAGCAGCTCCGAATCGGTGAGTCCGTGAACGATGAAGAGGGATTTATATACGTAGAACCTGCGAAACCGATTTCTAGAATCGAGGTGACCGATGTGACAACTGTCTAAGTGTTTATCGAAATTACATCGAACATGTAATCACATGTTGTTTCTTGGCCATATTTCGATGTCGAACATAGAAATGGACATCTTCCAAAGTCAATCCGTTTTTTTATGAAAATTATGTCACATATATTTGAGTGTCCCAAACAACGCGCATTTTTCCTTCGTTATAAACTCTTTAATGAATTTTGTATGTAAAGGTTACAACAAATATTTAATTAAAAGCTAAAAATTAACATTATTTAGCTCTTTAGTTATATTTTTCTTGTTTTGCCTATTAATTAAAAAAGCACTTTAATTAATAACCATTAATTAAAGGACGCTTAAATGTTCTTTAAAGTTAAATGAATTAAATGGGACATAATTAAGTACTTATGACATTAATGTGAGACTATAATTTAATTTTAATAGTTGAAAGAAATTGCGCAACTTCTGAGAGAGAGATATACTGTACCTTAATTTTTTATACATATTGGCTCGAATTTTTAAAGAACATGCATTATGTATTAACGTTTTAACATTTATTAACGTTTTATATAATTATTTTACATATCGCTGTTATTTTACTTAGATCTATATATTGGAGTTGTACTTGCGAATTACTCCGGAAGTAAAACACATCGACAATGATGATTTGCGTTCGGTTTAAGCTATAAGATGTGATATATACCTGGTGCAGTGCGAATATTAATATTTAATATTAATAGTTGTTACAATTAACATAGACATACCGTATATTTTTGGTTAATGATTTTATTTATACTACTTTTGTATCAATAAGCCGTTACATTTTGACGTATGTGAAAATATCGGATAACTTTCCCACAAATTCGTCGCAACGCCCATAAAATAATCTGTGATCAAAACTATATACTTAGCGAGTAAGATAGATGGTTCATGGAGAGAAACAACAACAAGTTTGTACAAGATTGCTGAATAGATTGAGAGATAAAAAGACAATTATGGAGGTTGTATTTATGTATATTATATAAATCGGTAAGCGTACACTCGCGTCATTCCAAAATGAAGTATTTTCTTTAATTTTTTTAATGATTATTTGTAATTCTAAATGGACTTGATATAGTTCTTTACTATCCTTCGTACAGTTTTTCAAATATTCAATGCCTATAATAATAACCGAAATTATATTTTTGACATCTTTGTAAATTTCTTCAAATAATATAAATTAATTATTGTATATTAAATTATCGTGCATATTAAAAGTAACTTACGTTAAAAATGATTTATATTAAATTGAAGGCGAAATACTTAATTTTCACTCATTGATGAGAAATAATTTGAATAATTTAGACAAAGAGTTGATCTTTTTTAGCAACTAATAAAATATTCAAAATATTTCTTTTCGACTAATTTTCAGTACAGTTTAAAGTACACATGTACGAGTTAGGATTTACAAAAAATTATGTGCTATAGATATATTGACTGTTGTTGTATCTCTTCATGGAGCAAAAATTGATCGTTTTGAATTTTTTTATTTTTTGCAAAAATATAAGTTGAGATTAATAGACGTGAATAGAGTGCATATCTGCGATAATATCTGATGGTAATTATCTAATGTTATAGACTGATGACAATAGTTTAAGTGTCGTTCATAAAGGACATTCGAGATAGATGGAGGAAAATTATCAATATTTCTTCATGTTTAAACAGAGAGAAAAAAAGTACTCTATTTTTCTGAACACAAACACATCCACATACATACACACGCGCATATTCTAAAAGAAATAAATACAAAAAATACAAATATATTTTCATGCTCTAGCCGCTTTATAGACATGTTGTGGTCTTCCATGTATTGCCATTTGAGCGTGCAGGGAAAACAATAGGTGCTTGCGTATCGGCTGAAAAGGCAGAGAAACGGCAATACTTTGTGATATTAACAAATATGATTTATTTTAAAATCTATTGTTTCTAATCGTACCGGTGACGTTCACGTGGATACATACGTAGAACTAATGATTGTTTTTACGCGCAATAGATACTTATCCCGCTATTACTTACGTATATATCATGTATATAAATCTTGCGTATATATAAAGGAAACGTTTCTTTTTATCAAATCTCTGTCCTCATGATTATTCTGCATATCCTTGCTGCTCCGATATCAGTATCCAAAATATAATCCTGATAATTCTCCTAAGAATAAATGCACTTTAAAAAATATAAATGTGAATTATACACTACGTCGGTATTTATATAATACTCATCGTGTTGACGTAAACATCAAGGTGTAAATTTAACGTGGGTGGATTTAACATCATGGTTTAAATAATTTAACACCACTATAATGTTAAGTCCTTACGATGTTGATATTTATATCAACACCTACATGGTGATAATTATATCTACATCCATGATATAAAATTTATTTTTTAGGGCGTGTGTAATTTTATAAATTATAAATATAAGTTGCATATTTTCATTTGTTTGTTCCTTCCTTCATAAATATAAATCTTCCGCAGCCAAAGATGCGGAACAGTTGCATCTTGATAAAAATAGGTCAAAACAACTCGAACACGAGTAACTTTTTTCCACCGACATCTTAATTCCTTTGTTATTGTTTGCTTGCGATTGTTTTCCACACTGCGAGAGTGTGAGGTGAGATTAACGAGCGGCAATATAATTACTTTCCTCTTGTAAAAACATGCTTCGTTTTTCTTTTTTTTTTTATCGGAAGTGCAGAAAATGAGGGAATTAAGGCGGTCGTTGCAGAAACGCCTCTCATTTTTGCATCGTGGTTGAAATTGCATTAGTTTCGATTGAACTTCCCGATAAGCGCCTCGCCAGTAGTTTATCGTCACGGACGACGGCTTTCCTCACTTAATCGGATGAAATAAAATTTATCTATCTGCCATGCATGTGAGTAAAGCGATTGCGACTGCGGATCAAAATATCTTTTTTCGTAAAAACACGAACTGTTTTTTTTTTCAACAAAGCATCACAAAAAAGCTTATAAGCTAAGTATAATTACAGTTTTTATGGTCCTAAGGGAGGGAACCTCATCTTGCCATAAGAAGGCTAATTTGCCAAGCGCGTAAAGGCAATTAAAAGCGAAACGTCGGGTCTTCGGGTTCCATTAGGTTGAATTTTCTTATTTAACGGCGCCTTTATCGCGCAAAGGGCTTTGCCACGGCTTTCATCGGCCTTCAGAAACTAAACTGCATTATCTCCTATTGGATTTCCCCATCGAAGACCGGCGCGATTGCCCTTCCCGCACTTCGTTGCTCTTCTTCGTTAAGAACCACATTTATCCGCATAGACACTCCGTGCATTATTCTGCGGAAAGCTGTTAATCCTTTCGCAGTATAAACGTTCTAAGACAAAAATGTTAATATGTAATTTTTCCCTCAGATAAATCTACTGAAGAGATCTGTTTTAATCGGAAACACCTATAATAACGAATAAAAAATGTGCAATTTAAATTTTTCCTCATATTTAACTTTGTAGATATTTAAAGATATATTGATGTCGTTTATGAATATGTTACAATCAGAAACATACAATCTATTATACTAAGAAGATTTAATTGGAAAAGATAAAATGAAAAAAATTATTATAAAATCTATATTTTCTAAAATAAGTTTTATTATATAACTTTTTTTATATCAGTATAAAAACTTAAATTAATAAAAAAGCAATTATAATATAAAAGTACATTATTAATACTTACAATTAATCGAGCCATCGCGAGCTTCGATTACAGCTGTCCAATTTTAATTCCAGAGTCAAAGCCATCGACATAAAAAAGACCAATGTAGGTAGGATTTCGGGAACTGTAAAGTATTGATATACATCCGTATGACGCTATCAACACTTTATATTTCCCCGAAATTTTACTCACAATTGAATTTTTTGCGTCGATGACTTTGGCTCTGAAACTAAAATTGGACAGGCTTGGATCACAGCATTACATTGTGCAGCATACTATTAACCAATTTGTCCATCATAGAAAAAATCAATATCAATGCGAATATCTTGTCATACAGAAAAAATCAATATCAATTCGACATCTTATTGTCATACAGACATCAATATATCTATAACTTTTATTATGAAAATTGTTTTGAAACGTTTCCAATATAATTATCATAATATATCATGAAAATATATAAAACTTATTAGGCGATGAATAATGCGGACTACAATTATGTAGAAATAAAGTTACTCATTGTTTTGCTCGCTACTGTATGCTCACAACTTTTCAAATTTCAATTATTTCAATAGATAACTAAATACACGGAGATGTTGACTTGAAGTAGTTTTTTTGTCTTGTAAAATATTTTAATTATAATTAGCGTCATATCTCGAGACGCGTTAAACATAAAAATTATTTAATACAGAAGAAAAGAGAAAACTTTCAGAGGGAATTACGCGCTAATTTGCAGCGCTTTATTCGTTTGACAAATTAAAAGCATAAATTGAAAAGGAGCATAAAAGGATGTTAACTGATTTTCATTTATTATATAGCCACCGTTCACAATCGATCACAATCGGTCGCACAAGGATATTAAAAATACACTGAGTCAATGGTTTAATCGTCGCATTACTTGCCACTTACAGCGCCGATCGAATGCGATAATTGGCCCATTATATCGGCTCACAGCAGCTTTTATAGACACAATTACCTCGGACTATTCATCCCTCTTTTTAGATACAATCCACAATGGTTTCTCTCGCATAATTGTTCCATAAATTGCGTCAATTGTCTGTACTGAGAACAATCGTCAATTTATATGAAAATTACATATTTTCTCCGTTGAGAGAAACGACATACAATAAGGTATTTCTTTATTACAATCCATTTTACCAATCTTTTTGATCAACATGCTAATTTTGCGAGGATTTCACAACCATGTCGTATGACAGTGCTCGCATTTTTCGACGATGTTTTACAGTTGGTGCTTTCCAGCAAGAACGATTTAAAGTGAGAGTCAGGCGCGGTTAAGAGCAATATTAAAAATAATAATAATATTATCTAGATAGCGATAATAAAATTGACAATTTTATTATCTAAATATATGTTATTATTATTTTTATTATTGTTATGTTAAACATATATATTATTATTTTTAATATTGCGCCTAATTAATTACGCTTGATTCTCATTTGTCTTGTACACTTTGAATTGTTTTTTAATTCGAGAGTCTGTTAATTGTAACAATTTTCAGAAAAAGAGACAGTGTAATACAGCGGTCATTTCTTTGTTTAACAGTGGCAAACAACAAGGACGTAAATGATTTACTGTGTTACACTGTATTATCTGTATTTCTTACTGGAAAGCACCCAGTGGCCGGGATCTATATTGCAATGTATGGAGAGGCCCGGTGACCCGTTTCACCCTTTTCTCACCCTCACGAAACGGCGCCAGTGCTATCGATTAGCGCTCCTTCGACAGTCATTCTCATTTAATGCCAAATTCTATTGCGTTCGCGATTCTTGAATACGAAACGCTAATGAGGGTTGAACGGCTTCCTGGCGGAAAATGGCCGTCATTTGGACGAATCGATGTTGAAATTATCGAGATTGATTCGATATCAATAAAATGAGTCATTTCTCGCTGAGGTTTTTCCCGATTCGATAATTCGATTCGTTGAATAATGCGCGAGTGATTATTGTCTGTAATGTAAAATTGAGATCGCGACAGAGTCGCGTCAGAGTAAACAATTAATGTAAATAAAATGTTGCGTTCGTCCGATTTCCACAGTTTATGTGGAGTAACATGTTGAACGCGAGCGTAATTTTGTTTGCTGCGTATTCTCTTTCTATTCTGCAGAGGGATTTAAGGGTTTTACGGCTAAAATCCGTTAGCAACATGTCAAAGATATTTTTTATTCTCAATTCGTACATAGCTCGCTTCTAAACAACATATATTTTTATAGAACAAAACATTTATGTATATATATATATATATATTTATTTGTTATGTGTAGGTCATATTTTGTTCCCAGTCCCGTCAATAATAATAAGTAATTATTAGTATACGCTGTAATCCTTTCAGTACCGTATTAGATAAAGGTAAGTGTTAAAATTTATCTCGCACACATTCGATTCACTTAGCATTCTTAGACCACCAAGAAATATTTTTTATCATCCACAATTTTTTTTACGCCATTCTATCTAACGCGATTATCGTTGTGATTCTAATTAACACTGCAGAACATTTCATATATTACTTAGATAATATATTACGGTAGCGATCTTCGGAGAAAGTGTGATGAAAGATATTTTCTTCAAAGAGTTTTAGAAGTGATGCACGGTCTGACTTGTACTGAAAGGATTAATTTATATTATATTGATCGGAGACGTGCGTTCTAATCTAAGAGTCGTAACGCAACCAGGTCTTTGAAGCAATAAAAAAATTTGCTACTCGAATAAAGATAAGATCCGTTATTCATTATTTCGAAAATAAGTCTATGTTGTTAGTCGGAGGTTGCGGAATAATCCAAAATGGTAATTTCATAAATGCATGTTTCCTGGTACAGTGATTAAGTGCACACTGCTGGAGTCTGATAGAGCTTACGACGACGTGCGCCCAAGGAACACACCAAGTCAAGAGAAAGTCAAAATGACTTTATGTTGACGTCATCAAAGTCCAAATGATGATTTTTCATTACAAAATTTAACTGTTTATTGACGTTAAGAATCAAAATAAAGTCATTTTGATTTTTTATTGATTTGAGCGGTTACCTCCAGCTGCTATCTACATTTTCAAGATATCGCGAATGAAAATAATTATAATTCTAACAAATTGCGATATCGCGGTAACCGATGCGTTATCAGTCTATTTATAAAATTCCCCCAAAAAAATCCAAACTGAACGTTCGAATCTGTCATGTATTATTTATTCAGCATAGCACCAGAAAGAATACGAAGGCCTTGAAATTCACGTTTCTCGATTCCTTTCGAAGCGTAATCGAAAATAAACATTGCGGCCATGAAGATCCAATGTAGAAACTTTGAAGATAAATCGTCCCACATTGAATCGAGATAGGTAGAAAAATAAGAGCGAAGTATTATGTAATATATACCGTCATATTCTTTTCAAGAAGAGTATAAAAAACTTCATCTACAAATGGAATTTTTTCTTATTTCTTTCCTCGTCTGAAATTTTAGTGTGGGAGATAATTGAATGCCAGAGAGATACTTCTTTTTATGACAAGTGCGAGATTTGTCGGAGTTCCGCGTGCATTTGTAGGATTGAAGAAGTCTACTCACTGGCGGATCCACGGGAGCCATACTCAGTGAGAAATGACAATGAAATCGATGTCGAATCGACGTCGATTTGATGTCGATTCCATTATCATTTCTCACTGGGTGGAGGCTATGTCTCCCTCTTTGAAATCTCCTTTTTTTTTAAATATTTAGCAAAATAATATATATATATTTAATATTTCTAAAATACTTAATCACAATTTTGATACTCTAAAAATATTTTTTAATTTAAGAAATTCCTAGACATAAGCAACATAGATTTCGTTATATTATTCTTCTTTTGTGTTAATATCATTTTAAATAAAACGTTTTATGAATTATACATCTCAAATAATATTTTCTCTATACAATAATTTAAATATTAATTTAGCATTCTATATTCATATTTGATCTTAAAAAAAATTTCGCTTTCGGCGCGCCAATGGCCCTTGACTTTTTGGATCCGCCAATGCTACTGCTCTCATATAGGCTACATCGAATATAGCGTGTCCAGTATTATCTAAGACGTACTAGGCTCCGGACTTGCGTCGATGAAGTCGATGTCCGAGGACGTCGCGGCGCTCGCTCGGCGACCTTGCCTCGGCGACGCGTTTATACGCGCTTTGACGCTCGTCGTCGAGACGCTCAGTCGGTTTCCGGTTCGCTGGGCTGGCAGATGTTGCTGCTTTGTTCTGTAATCAAAGGGTTCCGACACGGATATATCGCTACTTGCGAGCGCTGAGGGAAAGACATATCGTATCGCTCGAGAGAGATTAAAGTACACGGTGTCGTCCGAGAGGTTTCAATTCCAGGAGTCGGGATTATTTGCGGGAGTTGAGTACGATATCAGGCAATATTTAAAAAACGAAATAGAGCGCAGGATTATTCAATTTGAAACATTAATCTTCAACAATAGCTATCGATGGACAGATGAGAGAGGAAAAAAAAAGAGAAAATGTGTCAACAACCCCGAGGAACTTTTTTATTCGAGCGTACTTGAGTCTTTCTTCGGCACCCTTCATGGCAGTGTTCAGTTCCTCCTCCCACTGTTTTTCCTTCTTCTCTCTTTCCTGTCTCTCGATCTCGCGCTCGCGATTGTACACCCGGTATTCTGGGATGTAAGCTAATCTCCGCGTGTCTACGCTCGATCCAGCCCCTTCGGCGAACCCACCGGCGGCGTCTTCCGCCGAGTGTTCGACCCTGAGCGACCTGCAACGGGATGTCGAGATATTACTTCGACAATTAGCATATTAATTACCTAGGTAATATTCGGGATCGCGAGAGAAATACGTAAATTTCAAGATGTTTGAGCTCATAACAGTCGCTAGAGATTGCGTTGTATTATTCAGGACACCATGGTAATTTTCTGGCGTGAAAATAATTTCGAAGATAGATTCTGCAACGCCATAGAAAGAAAAAATTTTAACCTGAAAATAATGTCTTTTTTAAAGAGAAATAACAAGAGCATGTCACATTTATATGAGACTGTCCGATTTAAGTCTTCATGAAATATATAATATTATTAAAAATATATATATATATATAAATCTAAAAAAGAGACAATTAAGTATTTTTTTTACGGTGATTGTGAACTGCGAGCTCTTAAAAATACAAAAATATAATATATTATGATTCTGAATATATAGGAATACTAGTTGAATACAAGCTTTACTTCAGAAAGAGTCTTTTCCGGGAAATATATCAATTCAAAATATAGAAAATTTTAAAATATCTTGCAGCATACTGCGATTATCACAGATTTTACGGTAAAAATCTTATTTCCGTTGGCCGCAATCCCCTGAGAACGGTAAACGGGTTTTCACTGAAAATTCGTATTTATATTAATGCGAACACAACTTCTGTCTTATATCTTTCTAGATACAGACAAACATTCTGGGTGTGTTTGCATTAAAAATAAATAAAATATTAATTGTCAGTGACAACTCGTGTCATTATTTTCGTCAGCGAAATTTTCACTCTATTTAACAATAAAAAAACGATGATTACGCAAAAGCAACCGACCTCTGTTTAGCCAGGCGTTTCTTTTTCTTATGCAGCGGTTTCGTCTCGATTATCATTTCCTCGAGCTCGAAGGTGGGATCACAATTCAGATGATCCTTCGGCGGGGTGAAGCGCGGCTTTATCTGCTTGTTCAGCACCTTGTCGAAGTCCAGATCCCTCATCGCGCTCACCCGCTTTAGTTCTTTCAAGCACGACACTCGGGTGCTCGGCGCAAGAGTTAACAAGCGGTCCAGGAGATCGCGTATCGACGGACTCCAGTGTGAGGGTACCGGCCTTTCCTCCTGAAAAACGAGATATTCGTATCATACGAGTACCTTCTCGTGTTCGTTGTAAAAATAAAAGTGAACAACCAAACATTTTTTGTGAAAACGTAGAATTCAAAACCTCAAAACATGTTTTTTTTTTATATAACTGTTTCATAAAAAAAGACACTATAAAATGGTTTTTTTTTTTAATAAACTATTAAGAGATAATCCTTCAAGATTGACAATCCTGATTATCTCCAAATAAAAAAGACTTAGATCAATTTCATAATCACGAACATAATTCCAAGAACCTATATACTGAAATACATAATATTTTTCACGTTGTATATCCCATGTATTTACTTTTGAATTTATTCAGAACTGAAACGTTGCAAGACATGTTAAAATGCTCGTGTTATGCAAGCGGATGGACGCACAGGGCAGAACATTATAACACGTCGTGGCACGTGTCGCGCCAACGGCGCGCTCATGACAAGTCCTTAATTAACGTTACAACTGAGACATGATGTAACCTTAATTAACAGAATACTCAAGAACGATCAAAAAAATTTACTTGTACCTCGTAACTTATTTGGACGAGGTGGAAGAGGAAATAAATGAAGAGTCTCGCGCGAAGCACTTTTTTTATCTCGCGTGAATTAAATTTTCATATTTTTTTGTTACACTTGTATCTTACCTTCAAGATCCTCAGAGCCTCCCTGTTGGACGTTGTGGAGTGAAGTGGGTACGGTCTCTCCATGGCTAGGGTCTCCCAAGCGAGGATTCCCAGACTCCACCAGTCCACCGCGAATCCGTAGCCGAAGACACCATATTCCTCACAAGAACACATGTAAATTTCCGGGGCTGATCCATGTCAAAAAGAAGAAATGCAAGAAAGCGTACCGGTCACATTATTCGCAAGAGCGACTCCGAGTTTAAAATAGACATAAAAGATGGATTTGAATCGATGCATGGGAACAAAGGAAGCTCGTTATTCTTTTTGAAATGTGACCCTTTTTCTCTAGACATGAGTTTCTCTTGATACCACGCAATATCTTGTTTGATGTAAGGATGCAGCTTTCACTTAAAGATCGCGAATCTTTCTTTGATTCGTAAAGTAAAAGCTACCGTATGAGATGAATAAGAATCAGCAGAAACAATTTATGAAAATAATAAAATTGACCGCAATTATAAATTATAAACCTGACATGCATTTGTATTAAATATGTATAGAGAGAAATGTGCGCGCATAACAATTTAAATAATAATATGATATATAGAGAGAGAAAACGCTATTGATGTTTTGAAATTAATTAAATATATTGAATATATTGTGAAAATAAAGATTAAAATATCGAAATTAAATAACGAAACGCGTGATTTAAAACGTAATTATGTGGAATAAGGTAAAGTTATGGGACTATTCGTTAACACATACCTATGTATGGTTTTGTCCCAGACATCGAAGTTGCCAACTGTCCGTTTTCAAGTACAGTAGCAATGTTGAAGTCTGTCACATGGGCGTGGCCTAAACAAGCAAATTATCTTCTGTAGTTTGCCATCATAAGTTCATAATTAATTAAATGAAATATTTAAGCGCCTTGAAACATCTCTCTTAAGGAAAAAAACAGCAATTATACGTAATGACTATCGATTAATAAGTTGCATTTTTACTTCGTCACACACACAGATAGGTTTAAAATTTTCCTTTCTTTCCTTTCAACAATATGAAAAGAGATACATAATAACGTATACAGCGTACATGAAGAATCCAACTTTTATTCTGATTTCTAACTTGTGAAATACAAATAATAAACTTCCTTCAAAGTTTTTGTAAGCGATATACTTTGTGATTTCATAATGAAACAGCCACACACATAACAAAATTCATTTGACGTATTTATATAAAATGTGTAAGAAGAGACTTCGCCACACACACATATTTAGATTTTTTAAAAACAATTTCTCTTTGATGACATAAAAATGCTATGTTGTACCTTTTTGAATATCAGACATGAAAAATAAAGTCAACAGAGACACAAAATGTAGGTTTTACCGAAATGTTATCGAAACTTTGTTGACCAATATTATTTGTAAAATTTAATTAATCAATCTTGCGTTTATTGCAACCCAAAACTTAGACTGATATTCACATTCCGTTCTTATTTTAAGACCATCTTAAGTAATGTCTTAGACCAGTCAATCAAAATAAAATTTCTTTGTCCTTATTGATCACATTTTAATCTTCAATCTTCAATCTCAATCTTCAATGCGTAGTCTGATTCCAGTCGTACGGTTAATAGGACTCTGTGTTTAGCTTATGACATTTTAGAAGATCTTAAATGTAAGAAATGACTGAATGTAGGCCTTAACGTTCTAAATTACAGAAGTGGTAAAGCATATTTTTCTATATTTCCCAGCCCTCGCTTAAGGTATTATAAAAAGATAGGGTATAATAATGGCAATTAACACGTGTGAATAATACACGTGTAAGTTTACGATCTTTAGATGTTTCTTGTGGGATGAACGCCTAACGGACCCTAACTATATACAGTATATACTGCATAGCTATATCTATGAGTCATCAGAGGACTATTAAGGGATGGATACATACACCTAACATACAAACACGCACGCGCGCGTGATATTGGTTTTCCAACGCTATATGTCGGAGCTCTCTCGCGTGCGCCACGCTATACCCGCAATATTTATCCGTTGCCATTTTCTAAACATCGTGTCGACCGCAATGTGGCTCGAGCAACGATGTAAACTGGAGAGAGAGAATGAACTCCGACGCACACATCATCGCAATAACACACAATCACCCCATTGTAGCTGAGTTCCGTGCTTTAGTGCCAGGCACGTGGGTAGTTTGCGTATATATAGGGAAGAATAGCTTTCCCCACCTTGTATACAAAGGGATATAAAAATTGACGACCTCTTTAAGGAAAGCAGAATCTTTTCATTGAGGTGATCGTTTATCATTCATTGCTCGTCAATAGAAATAAGAAACCGATATTAAGCCAATATTTGTTGTCCGTATAACTTTTTGCAATCAATTACCCAATCGATTTATAATTAAAAAATAATAAAACGTACAACGTTCAGAAAATTGTTAAAAATTTTTTAAAGTGGAAGTTATTAGCCATTTAATTTGCTAGAGCGTATGTTCTAAAATTAAACGTTTATTTTCACAACCACTTTTAGAAGTATAAGCTTTCGATAACAATTTCCGATGGAAATAATCGATACCTACTGCGTTCACCACTCAGTTTTGGTATCGACAGCCGTCTACGGAAATGAAAAACAAGTGATATATTATTTAAACAACTCGTTCATGAATAATGTGAGAGACCATCGTTGCGAAATTCACTGATTCGTATATCTTCAAGATAGATTAGGGACGCTCCTTTGGAGTGCTCCCTTAACTTTGACTAGCTCATGAAACGTTTGATGGCTTCAATCTGCTAAATTGCCTCTTCCTACTGACGTCTACTGACGTCTCATGATCTCGCGTGCGCGAAGTCGTGTCTAGGTAAAATTAACGGAATAAATTGCGACGACTGCATCGCAGAATGCGGAAGAAAGTGAGAAGTGGTCTATCATATTTTCACAATTTTGTCCCGTTCGCCATTGTAGTTACGCTTTAGACTTTAATGAAAGTTTCTACGTGGTAAAGTTTCTACGTCTCTCTTTCTCCCGAAAGAACGAAGTTTTATGCGCAAGATGCTAGACTGTAGATCAGACTACAGGTTGGCCCTCCGAAGTTCTTAACCGCACCTCATTTTGCCATATTATGCTAAATTACCTTGCTCCTTTAGTTTCCTCAACTACGCAAATATTCTAGATTATAATTATTTTTAATGATATTGCGATAATGGAATTACGAGCGAGCGAGCAAGTGAAGTGACCTTTAAGAGGAGACTTCGAGAGACTATCGTAAAGGAAGGAGATTTACTCATTAGTTACTTAATGGTTTTTTTCTTGGATAATTATTTAAGAATGTTATATGTCAGGTGTATAGTTTCTGCAAAAAGTGACAGGAATTGGAAACTAATACTTTCCATAGAAAAATGAAACAATTTAATAAGGTTAATATTTATGTTTAACAATACAATTTTACAGTTAAATTAAAATTTTCTCATTTTATCTTAATTATTTTTTAAAATCATGTTTGCTTCTTATCGAAATAATTTTTTATTCAGATTCTAAATCGTCGCCAAACTTTTTGTATTACTTTCATAAAGATTCTGTTCAAAAATATGTAATACATCCTCAATAAATTCTCTGCACAAGGAAATTTCGAAGATATCTCCTCGCGATTCCAATTTCTATGGAAGCATTTTTCACTTTCGATTGATTTCCGAAATCGATTTCTCTTCTCACATAAGCCAAATCGATTGAGACCCGCTCTGTCATTCGTTATGTCGTCTGGCATGAATCCACACACGGAACAGCTGTATTTTATGTCGCTTGATGTCCCTCGAGCGATATTTTCTCCGGTTGAATAGTTCCCATGCTACGCTAGATAGGATACGAAAGCCGAGCGATAACAGTAGGGACACCGGTGCGTAATTTTAAATGATGCAGAGGCAATCTCGGGATTCAAACAGCCGTCGGCCAGGTGCAAGAGAAAATTAGGATAACCTCCTTCCTTGCGACCTCCACCTCGTTCCCTTCTTCGGGATCGTAAATGTACGTATCTGCTTTTCACGTCCCCGAGGCACTTCCTGACGAAACAAGCCATCGCACTCTCCGTCGCACCCTCGTCGATCTTTCTATTAAAGAGGATCCAACCTTCAGCACGACTCTTTTTGTTTCGCCATCCCTATTTGTTCATCTCCCTCTCGCTCTTGTAATTTTGCCAACGTCAAAGATGGTACAATATGTACCCACGCATTGTTTGCCGTCATTACCGCCACAAGCTTAATTTTCGTTTAACGGAAAATCGATAAGGCAATCGCTCGGACGTAACCGAATATATCATTTTCTAACGCTTATGCTAATAGAATTTTCGCGGGTGCCCAAGCGGTGACAGCCTTCGATCTCGTGCGGCAATCTAATCCGCCTTGCGGATTGGTCTTGCTCTTGATTTGTTTGTATTTGTTCGTTTCGCTCGACTAACAAATGTATATAAATCCAAGGAGCCAAGAGCTCAAGAGCCCGAAGTGTCTGTATTATTTAGCGTCTCACTCAAGATTTACTCGGCTTTTCCCTTTTATGGCAACTTCCGGTGAAGTCTTCAATACTTTGACAATAAATCGATATCACTGAGGAGAAGCAAGGCGGAAAAAGCGTCACCGATAATTTCTGAATCCTAGCTCGTGCGAGGATGAGAGGCGACATTCCGTATTGATAAAGCAAGAGAAGCAATTCATCGCGCTTCGTCGTTCTCAAGAATCTCTGAGAACGAGCGAAATACTGAAGATACGCGAGAGAGTATCAATATCTGGTAAAAAGTACATAATAAGGCCTTGCTCTGCTTATTTCATTATAAGATTCCGTGAGCCGCATTGAGATCTTGAAGGATCCTCAAAATCTTATTCCCTTGAAGGTAACTTCCTAAAATGATATTATTGCAAACATGGGCGTATTCAGGATTTAGAGAGACAGGGGGAAAGGAATTTATCAATTCTGTTATCATATAAACAGCAATTTTTTACATTAATAAATTACTTTTTTTAGGTATTTTAGAGCTTAGAATGTCTCTTTTTTATTCCTCATTTTATTCCTTTTGAAAATGATTATTATTTTTATATTTTTTTCTGAAAAAAGTATTAATAAAATTTTATTAAAAAGTTATTAAAAACGACATGTGTAGTTGTGAATGGAGTACCGATCAATAGCGTATATTCTATTTTCTGGCTCAAAAACTTTGCGAAAACTTTTTTGATATATTGGACACTCTGTCAAAGCTCTAACTAATGGAAGTTCCAAAAATTAGTTACATTGTCATAACGGAAAGAAAAAAATATTTGTAGCAACAAAAAGATATTCAGAGTCAAAAATAAAGCTGTATTTTTTACAATTAAAATGAATAAATGGATACAAAATTTCAGGATGTTTTGGACTCTCGAAATTCCTCCTGGATACGCCCATAATTGGAAATAAAACTTCTGTAAGGTGTCAGTTAGTTTTCGAAATTCTAGTTAAGAGATAATACTTAAAAATTGTAATTACGGAAGACTACATAATAGAAAATCCTTCTTCGGGAAAGCCGCAACATATTAATTCTGCTTACGAAGAGAACGACGTTCGTTACAATTAGCACGATGTACGGCCGTGCTGTTCCTCGCAGGTAATTTTCGCGTCGCACGCGTCGTCGCGTCATGGCGTCTTATATATCGTTACAATCTGCTAAATCCACATTCAGGATATATAATAATCTCACAAGATTAAGGGTGAACGTGATGGGCGGATGAATGGCGCGCGAACGTAGGCGATGGTTAATCCCGCTAAAACCCGCCGATTGCAGCGGCCCGTATTCACGAATAATCTCATTCGCCGTGCGAGATTCTCTCGCCCGAAGGATAATCCGGTTCTTGCTTGGCGTTTTGGAGTAACTGAATCATGGGCGCGATTAGAAACGTTTGTCTGTGGTGTCACCGACATCAGTGACCACCAGATCGGTGCTTGATATGCAAACGAGAATCAGTGTTGGACAAGAGCTTAATTCTAGCTTAATGACAACTATTTTGAGATTTGCGACGCACCAAACTCACTGACGGATTCACAGGGAAGTCATATAGAAGCCTCCCTTGAAGTAGCCTCCCTCTCCTTTTTTAAAAATATTTACAACAAAAATTATATATATTTTTAATATTTCGATAATGCTTAATCACAATTTTGACATTCCAAACATATTTTTTAATTTACGAAACTGCTAGATACAGAAAACATAGATTCTATTATATTATTCTTTTTTTATGTTAATATAATTTTAAATAAAAGGTTTTATGAATTATACATTTAAATAATATTTTTTCAATGTAATCATATATTTAAATAATAATTTAATATTCTCTCTATCTTTTCATATTTGAACTTAAAAAAAAAATTTCGCTTGTGATCCCCTTTTGACAAATTTCTAAATTCGCCAATGCTAGTTTCGATGATTTAAGTACAAAAATATGGTAAATATTATAAATGCGGAGAAATAAATTTATCCTTTCTCCCGGGAAATCTCTCGTTTCCTTCTCTATGCATATGTTGAAAATATTTGCTCTTTCGCTCGATTTATAAACGCGCACGTGCAAAACTAATTGATCAGATTCAAAGTTTATTTATGTCCACATTCACCGCAGAGGTTACTCGAGTGTCTCATCTCATGTTTACATTGAGTACAACTTTTGCATTGTGTTAAATGAAACTCGGGATTATGTGACCATTGTTAAAGCCATGACTTAAAATGGTGACGAGGGATGTCGACTGATTCGTTGGTCATACAGATTACGTTATGCTCTTAAATCCTTTCGTGATCCTTCCTCTAAAATTCATAATAAGCTGTACGGCTTTATTTAATGAACGCATGTAACGCATCGATTTTACACGATATCATAATTAAATCGCAGTTAATTTTGTTAATAATTAATTTTAACAATTAATAAAAGCTCTCTCCTATGAGAATGCCTTTCATATTATAAATGCAAATGCATACACATGCAGAACTCTCGGAGGTAAAACAATTAAACAATTTACGAGTTAAAAACCTCTAAATTAAATTTATATAAAATTACAAAGTAAGAGACATTTCGTGCATTGAGCTTTATATAAAACGACGGTCAGATTTTTGAAGCGTTTTTCCGAGATTCCTAGTTGGATAAAAACTTTCAGGAAATCTCATGGCATTTACGGAACTAAAAAGTTACACCACTTTAAAACTTTGAAAAAAGTCGAAAATATTTTTTTCCCTTAAAGTTTAATAGTTTATACATGTAAAAATATAACCCCATTTGGAATGGAAAATTCAAAGTATTTACAAAGTTACAATTGATCCTTTGAAGCGTATCCCCTTACTTTTTCAAAACGACATTTTTCAAATCGGCATACATCATAACTTTTACAATTTTCATTCGATTTATTTGAAACTTTCAGAGATACCAATTTTATGATTAGTTATGAATTATTGATATTAATATTTTTGTGCAAAATTTTTTGGTAAAAAATGATCGTTTTTTTTCAAATGTTCATAATTTTCACAAAAAAATATATTTCTGAAAACCCCTATGTACTTCTTTAATAAATGTTATATAGAAAATAAAAATTCTTTATTTTTTGTTCTAGATCAAATCGTTTCGTAGTAATTATACGTCGATCGAGTGCTCACTGAAAATCAATCTATTTCAATCAACTACAGTGCCATTTTCTTTAAAAAAAATTTTGTATACTTCAATACATAATGAATGTTTTTATAGATTTTTAATTTACTTTATCATTTTTGCACAAAAAATTCTCAAAAAATAGCCTTCTTTTTAAGGATCCAAAATGTAACCCCTTAAATTCTCTCGACGAAATTAATTATCTTTAGTCGACTACAGCTGACGCGAATGAAGATGAGGATTTGAGAGATCATCGACGAACGGAAGAGAGATCATCGACTCACCCTCTTCGTCCAGCAATATGTTGTCCGGCTTGATGTCTCGATGGATGATCCTGTGAGTCTGTAAGTAATCGAGCGCCAGTGCGATTTCTGCCACGAATAGCACGACGCACACAATCTCTTGCTGGATATGATATCTCAGGTCGCCGCCCAAAAGTAAATCCGACACCATGAAGAGATCCTCCTCGTCTGCAACAGGGCGTAACAAGCATTTGATTCTCTCCTCCTACCCAAAGGTCGTTCTTTTTTGTCACATTCACACGTCGCGCGTTCGCGAGATGAGAGCGACGCATGGTTCGTCGAACGGTTGACCGATCAATATTGGTCCAGTACAGTCAAGCACGGAGTTCGGGAGATGCGTTATTGTCCCGATATTTCATCTACGGAGCCATAAAACCGATTTCAAACAATACGCGGTATAAACGGACCTTTAACAAATAGACGCGCCGCGAAACTGCATACGTGAATTTTATGGCGCGACGTTTATTAAAAACGTTCAAACGAAATTATTGGAGTTGCTGTAACTTTCCTGGTTTGGGTATAATATTGTTAATCGATACAGTTGTCGAATACATTTTCATCGAGTCGAGTAATTTACCTCGTTCACGTGAAATCGCTGTAACTTTATCATCTTGTTTACATAATTTGCTGCTCCTTTATTCGATAGCGTTATATAGCAAAATATATTCACGGGGCTTTGATTAAAGTGTAAATCACAAAGATCAAAGTACAATTAGAAACATATTTAAATTATACAATACTTAAAGCAATTAAGAAATTAAAATATGGGCAGCTTCTGTTAAAAATTAAACTACGCGTTCAATTTGTATCCACGTGCTCGTTGGTTCGTTTTATATATTCCACGTATTGTTAAATGTGTCACAAAGCGATATCTTTCGAATAAAACAAATGAAAATAGAAACCATAATAGCTGAACATGAGGAAACTTTTAACTTGATTATTCTGATAGACAGTATAGACACAAGCTATATGAGATTGTAATCTCAGTAACAGAGATTGTAATCTGCTAATTGTTACACGGTGACCATATCAATATTTACATCTATATATAATTTTATGCAAAATACTATAGGTATACCAGAAATCTCTCAAAATTTAAACTATTTATAAAATAAATTATCATTATTATTTATAAATTGTATTATTTACCTAATTATGAACAAACTGTATAATTAATGTTTCAATATTGAATTCGGTTCGGAAAGTGTCAAAAATATTAAATTTATGACAAATATTTTTTCGTTATTTCGAGATTATTTCTTTTATTTGCTTCTTATTGTTCAATTATTATCCGTTTTTCGCGAGAAGAATCCTAGTAATTTTTTTAATGGTTACACTTTCATTATTTAAAAATTAATCCGCGACCTATCCATCAGAACATTTAACGACGAAAAAATTCGGCAACATAGTTTTGTTTTTACAAGCGATATGCGCATTTCGTTTAGAATGTTTAATATTTGACCCACCTACAGAGTTGGCAGACGAACTCTCATTAAAGTCTTCACGGCAACTGTGCGAGTTTCATATTGCTCGTTTTTGCATAAATATTTGTATGCACCGTCCGTATTCCCGACGTCGAGGACTCAGCTTCTTTCAATATAAAATGCTGTGTGTTTTTGCGAGATAAAGCATAATCGTTTAATACGCGTTTGTCGACTGGATAAAAGGATTCAAAAAAGAGACATCGTACCTATATAGTTTCGAATAATAACAAGAGTACCGTTCATTTTGTACTTTTATGATATATTATCTGGTCTTCCCTTTTTAAATAAAAAAAAGGCAAAATCTATTGAAATTGTAAAAATTAACATACAAATAAGAAATATTATTCGTTTTATTCCTACAGAAAAGAAAAAATATTGTAATAAATGAATATTGTAATATTAATATCTAAAATAATTAGTAAATTAAAACCTTCTTAAAAATGTAAACGTGATTTCAAGAAAAAAAATTCAGAATTTAATTATAAAGATATTAAGTCAAAGAACAGCGAGAAAAGTTACAGTGTTTATTAAAAACCAGTTTAAAGTGTTCAAAGACTCTTTATCCTTTTTATAAATACCTAAATTCATTAACTCCGTAAACGCTTCTCTGTCTTTGATCGTTTTCTCGTGAATTAGAATTTTCCGGATAATCATCAACCACGTTAATTATCGTGATTTTTATTAATCACAATGAAAAGCAATTATTATACACAAATTCGGTGAATTCACAACGAAATATTATAATTTTAGCGTTCATTAAAATTCATAGTTATAAATATATACATTACAAATTGTTTTCTACAGCGTTTGTTTTTATTTATAAGCAATTTGTTATTAATTTTTCGTTAAAAAGCTATTTTCATTAAAAAGCTATTTTAGTCTCAATTTTCATTATTTTTCGGTTGTGATTAAAATTGATTTTTTCATAACAAAAATATTGTAGTGTTAATGTTTTTCAAATCGCCAATAAAAAGGAGACGAAACGATAAAATTTATGAAAAATTTTTTCCAAGACTTTTAGAACTTTTGTATATTTTATGAGTTTTCCATGAGATTTAGAAGAATGACTGAGTGTGATCGATGTCTCAAAAAACGATTTACCTTGGAAGCTGAACCATAAATTCACCAAGCAAGGATGTTCCAACTTCGACAGGATCTCCACCTCCCTCGCCACATTCTTCAGGGCACCACGCTCCGCACATTCGTTTTTATGTACGTACTTCATGGCGTACATATTGCCGGTACTGTCACGTTTTTGTACAATGCAAACCTGTAGGCAGCAATTGCATCAAAACTTAATTCCTGCAAATTCGTGGCTTCCACACTAAAATCGTCTGCAAGTTTTTTCGAATCGGTGAATTCGATATTCGCGAAATATTTAATTCCGCAGAATAATAATAAAAAAGAGACAATAAAACGTCTTCGTTTATTTGTCTAGATAGTTTGCGGTAAACGTTGATATTTACTATATTTCGTTTTTGTATCGCTATGTGTTATTCGAAAGAAAATACGTCTCGTATAGTTCCTCTGTAAAAAATCTGGAATAAACTGAAAACAATTTTAAGCAGTAAATGACTGCGATTGTCTGTTATGAACATTTAATTCCTACATTTTAATGTTTATTCAACAATGGGGAGCATCGCGTACTTGCTAGCCCATAAAAAGTGAGGGAACGAGTTTCGGAATTTTCGCAGCGACCTTACTGATAGATATAAAAGCGACGTGGGACGCGCTTTTTTTTTTACGATCGAGAGCGTAATGCATTTTATAGCGGCATAAATGCAATTCGTGTTTGCCGCGTTTCTACGTTACGGAACGAATAAATGTGCGCCTGTTGGTTCACGTGCTGTTCTTCGAATAATATACAATATTTATGTTATAAACGAATTCGAAAAGTAACTAATAGACTATGTACGATTCGGGCGACTCAAAAGAAATTGAACTGTGTTAATAATAAGAAGACAGAAATCCTACTGTTCATTTCCGAGGTTCAAACGCGGTTTCCGTGCGGCTGGAAAGCGACGTATAAATTACTTCACTGCTGAATGTATTAGCGAGACCGCAGGGAACAGTGGTGTGCTTGTTACCATGTACGTAAACACAAAAAAAAAACACAGACTGTAGGGATTCCTGCCAGGATAAACGGGAAACCGCAGTCTGGACCGACTCTAAAATCGTTAAACTCGCAAACAAGGGCCGCGAAAATGCTCGTTTATAACGATATGTAAGCATCCCTTCGTGATTCGACTGCAAAACAACGACGTACCTTGCCGAAGCTGCCTTTCCCAATGGCGCGTAGGATTTGAAAATGATCGAAATTCACTGCAACAGAGAAATTCGAATCAATTGAGGTAATGCGAAATGACGAATTTAACGGTAGGTAGCATATTGACTCCCCTTTTATCGAAGTGCGATTGGGATGAATAATCGTAACGGTTCGCAGAATCGTTATATGTTCGTTATCGTATTTTTGCGTTTTTGCAAAATATTAATTCGAGAGTGATTTTTTTTGTGTAAACGATCATCTGAGGTGTTTTTATATCCCAATTAAAATTATTATTATTGATAAGATACTGAATATCACTGCTTGTTTTCCAATTTATTGGCATACCTATGCATGAAAAAATTATGGATATAGATTTTCTCACAATTTCCTGAAAAAAGTAGAAATTAAATAAATACTGTATATTATTGATTGTTTTCCGATTTATTGGCATTTGAGAACATTATAAATATGGATTTACTCAGAATTTTTTGGAAAAAATAGAAACCGAGCAGATATTATATATTAATAATTGTTTTCCGATTTATTGGCATTTGAAAACGTTATGGACATAAATTTAATCACAATTTCCTGAAAAGAAAATAAGTAAAAATCAAACAAATAATTTAAATGGAACAAGCATGTTAGCTTATTATGATATCATTTAATATATTTGTTTGACTTCTACTTACTTCTTTCAGGAAATTGTGATTAAACTTATATCCATAATGTTTTCAATTACTTAAAATAAATCAATTAATTTAATGCCTTTTTATTGCGAATTTTCGATGAAATTGCACATCTAAAGAATAGTTTGTAAAGAATAATTATTAAAAAAGAAAGAAAGAATGTAAAAAAAAGAAAACTATCTATTTTATAACAATTCACATTTTATTCGCCATTACAGTACAAAAACACCCTAAGTAATTATTCCCGGATTAAACTCGACGTTAATCGGGATCAGCTTTCGTATAGTTAGTACTGACATTAGTTTCACCGATAAGTCAATTTCTAAATTGCTAATTCTCTTTATGCGAAACATAAAGGTGTCTTATCAGATAGCAACTCGTGATTGTGACTGTTAATTGAACTACCGCAATTGTATGAAATGTGACTGTTAATTAAACAACTGCTTTAGTAAACACAGAAATCGCAGTTTTTGGCAGAGATTTATTTGGAAAGTTTATCACTTCCGCAAAAAATTTAGGAGTGTTTACAAACTGCAGTATCAAAAGCATGCATGAACTACATATCCTCGCAGGGATCGATCTCGATAGATGTACAGTTTATATTGCATGAATACGCAGTTCCGGTTTTCCCGAAATAGCCAAACCGCATAACCGGAGAGGTTCAAACAACTTCAGAATTTCGAGTTTGATCTTCTCCAGATTTGTCTTGCGTGGGAACCATGTTCTCGCCACGATAAAGATAATCAATTTTGAAGCAGGGTTCCTGCGGGTCCTGACGCAAAAATAAGAATGGGATCTTTTAACAGTTCATGAACTTAATATTAAAGAAGCTTTAAAGAAATTAAAAAATATTAGGAAGTTTTTGCAATACCGTTTATCCAGATACGATGAACGCTAAGGTCAGATTATCTTCTTCTTAACAATTAATTAAGAAAAGAATAACGTGACTTTAGCGTTCACCGTATCTGGATTTATTGCAAAAACTCCCTAATAAAACAGTATAACATTAATTCTCAGTATACACAATCCAAAAAAATCTCTATGTATACACAACGGATATTTTTTACTCTGCATTTTATTTTGCTTGTATCTTGGATTGTAATGCATAAATTTTCATTAATTTTTTTTTAATGGACCGTTTAAAGAAAAAAAGATTTTTCGAGCAAGAAAGTTGAAAAAGTCGTAACGCAAAAGATATTTTACAATAAGTAAAAAGGGATCGACAAAAAACGTGCAGTTTTGAAAATAGATCGGGTTATGTTAACCCGTTGTGTATACTGATGATTAAATTATGTTTATTATAGAAATTATAGAAATTATATTTATTTATAAGTAAGTTATACATATAAGTAAGTGATATATAAGTAAGTACATTTAAAAAAAAACTGAATACAATAAAATTGTATAAAATATAAGTAGGATTCCATAAAATATAAATATATTAAAAATAAAAGTGAGACCTTCTTAAAGTTGTTGACTGACTTGTCAGGTATGGAAAGATAAAATCTATTTTTTTAATATTCGTCACAGAAGTTAAATAGGAATCACGCGGAGAAAGAATTGCGGAGAAGGCACCTCTTTCCAGGAATTTAATTACAATGGGATTGAATATTGGATTTTTCCAGGCGAAATTAAATGTTCGTGGGACCGTCGATACAACCGACAGAAAAGATTTATTAATAGCTTCAGCAACAGCTCGATATTCCGTAATCGAGTCGTAGGCGAACATTTCCACGCGACGTCGCGCCGTATCGCGTATTTTGTGAGCTATATTGTGAGAGCTTACGATCCCAGTGAGGTATAAACATGATAGAATAAGGTGATCTCCTGTGAAACGATGCAAGTTGTCGATGCGTATCCGTTCGAGCAAGAATTCAAGTTATGCGAATTATACGATACCAAGCGGAACGTTATAACTCGGGATGGCATCCCTTTCTAATATTTACATATTTAATAATGTCTTGATAATAAATATAAATCAAGGACATTTTAATTCTTGCTATAAAAGTAATTCATCTCAATCAGGGTCAAGTATATCTATAGAAAGTAATTTACTTCAATATATCTTTTTTTTTATCTTTGTTATATAATTATTACTAATCCAGCTTCTAGTCAATTGTCTTGATCAGCAAACTGCTATCTTTAGCGTGAAAACTAATTTCTCCGCCAGTTAAATTTAGATAAATTTAGATAAATGCTATAGGAGATCGCAATAAAGAAATAGTTTTATCGATAACTTAGTTACTTGAAAAGTTGACGTTATTTTGTATATTCACCTTCACAGAAAATACTAAAAAATTCTTCAAAAATAGAGAGCTAAATCACTCCATCTTGAACGTGCTTGAAGTCGAGAGTTGTGCCCATTCTTTCCGTTACTTCATAAAATATCGGATTCTACCGCACGGTGTGTGTATGTGTGTATGCCTATGTACGTAACCGAGAGCCAATTCCCAGCATTTTCGCGTAACGTGCCCAAGGCTCATAAAAAATTCGCGCGTTCTCCACCTCGCAAGCCAGATGGTATTACCTTCTTCTCCGGGGGTGGGCGCGCTCCGGGTCGATTGATTGGCACCCATTTTTCCTCAATGGACGTCGGACGTACTCGTCGGCAACCGTTGTAAGTCGCATCGGTGCAAGCGTACTGCCGACGAAGACGACGGTGAGATCCGGTCGGTCCGGGAAGTCTCATATTTCCGCATTGTCACGGCGCCGCGACACCTCGTCAAGCGGACCCACCTTCATCGGACGACGTGCATCATCTTCCACGATCGGAAAAGACTCATAAAAGAAGGAAGAGAGTAGCCGTCACGTGTGGCAAATGACCTCTCGTATATCTCGTTTAATCCGTCAGTCGCTGATCCAGGCGATGTCCTCCGGCTAGGGCGGAGGTGACGGGGCGGACACCGGTGTTAATTAGCAGCGGCCCGCCGCTGCTGATTTAAGCGGCTTAATTGACGGATCGCGCTAACGCGCGGGATAATTGCAGGCACCGTCGATGATCCCTGAGATGACAATGCGGGGCACATCGAGTCTTATGACGTGAACATCGACGACTACTGATTCCTATAACGAATGTACCGTGATTACTCCTTGTCACTTTAATTGAGGTGAAAGACCAACGAGCTGTGATGCGATGAACGATATATACGAGGTGTTGTGAAATTAGTGAGTATGCTGAATTGATTAAAAGACGAGGCTCACCTAATTAAACCTGATTGTATAATAGTTTTGACAAACATGACCTTTAATATTAAATATGCCAACAATTGCTGTTCATGGTTAGACATCAAAGGAGCAATTATAACCCAACCCCGTGAGTTAGAGGTTTAATATTTTGTTATTTTTAACTTTTATATGTGTCAAAACGTAAATCAATCTATTTCTGTGATTAGTTTCAAAATAAACGACGGTCATATTAACGTGTACTAGTAAATAATAAATGAAATTTGAATCAAATTTAATATATTTTCTTGTTAAATTATTTAACTCCACTCTGTTTTAGTTAAATTAATGACAGAAACGATCTATAGAATGAATTAAATATAACTGAAATTAGATATAATTCGACGAAATTAGATATAATTACGAATTCATATATATATATATATATATATATAATAGTGTGATATGTAAAAGAATAATATGATTATATCCTTGACTATTAGTATTCTTAAAGAGCGATAAAATGTTAAAAAAAACTTTTCGACATCGAAAATAAACGAAAGAAAATGTATTTACATACAGACAATAAAAAATGTGAGAATGAAGAAAAGGATCTACGGCGATGCAGCCTGGTTTTCAGAATGCTGAAATTATCCCCATCGAATGACAATAGAGAGCTCTTTCATATGAATGAATTCTGGAGCATTCTCATAAGTAGTCTCGATCGAACACGAACAATCGCTCATTTCTGTCTATCAATGAGACAACGGATTCTCTCTTAGTAACATTGCATTAATCGGCGGATTTCTGTGTGCGATTCAACTGAGCGGACGGAACGCGTAGCATCGGCGTCAATTAACAACGTTGATTAGTTAGTACGGGTAGCAAACGTTGACGTATAGGTAACTGCCACCCGAAATTGCAGGCATTGCAGCACGAATGGAGACTCATGTGTCATACACACATGTTGTACACGCGTATTTGATTATTTATATGCTCGATTATGAATCTTCATCTTCGACCCAGTTACAGCCACGCTCGAAACACGCTTCATTACCTTTTAACACAGAGCATGATTATTTTAACTGGGTAATATTAAATGCGATAATGAGCAACGCGTCCAATTGCGGATGCACTAAACAAGCCTGCTATAAAATCAGTTACTTCGATGGCTATTGAAAAGAAAGATACAGCTATTTGGAAACGTTGAAATTTACAGTGACAAGTAGCTTTTAAATTATTAATAATTATATAATAACTAAAATTATATATAATATATATATAATTATATATAATATCTGCAACTATTGTATAATTTTAGATAATAATTAAA
The DNA here is from genome assembly GCF_001594055.1 of Mycetomoellerius zeteki. Lineage (NCBI taxonomy): Eukaryota > Metazoa > Arthropoda > Insecta > Hymenoptera > Formicidae > Mycetomoellerius > Mycetomoellerius zeteki. Next base: position 1,851,820 of record NW_017257632.1, read on the forward strand.
TTTTAATTAATAGTTTTAGTAAATAGTTAATAAATTACAATTAATAATTTATTAGTTATAAATTTGTAATGTAGTTATATCATACGACTGTAATAATAAAATTTCAAATAACTATTAATAATACGAAGTTACGAATTTATACATATAATGCTCGTGTATCAAAACTTTCTTTCCATTCCGAAGGGTTCAAATATGATTACCGCTACAACGAAGAAGTGTCATATTATATCCACCGAAGATGAATCGAGCTTATTAGGATCGTCGTATACGACGAGGAAGGTACGCGAAAAAGTACTCGAGATTGAATTTAGCGACGAGTGCGAGGATATTAAATTTATATCGTAGGAGACATGTCGGATGCGAGGAACGTGACGCCGTTCGCGCCATTACACATGTGTTCTTCGAGGTGTCATGTATGATGCTGAAGCTTCAGTGTCGGCGCGTTTCACATTACTTGACGCATGCAGGGCCACTCACGTGCACTATGCCTTGCGAAGTATCTTTACCGCAACCCGTCATTAGACGAACGACTCACGACAAAATCGTAATAGCTCTTTGAGGCGTCGCCATCCTCGTATCCATTCTTATTTCACTTTCCCTTTATTTGCCAGATAAACAAATATAATCTCGATATGATCGATATTGACAGCGGTGCGGCGTATTAATAACTGATAACGAATCTAAATTGCTTCTTGGCCTCTTCAACTTACGGCGATGCTAAAACGCCATTTACAGGCAGATTCACGTCATTTGTATTCAGAATGTTGCTATTTATAATCGGACTATAATTTCATCTGCGGAAGGAATTCGGATTATGAAAAAATGTAGAAAAACTAAAGTCTGACGGATATCGGAAAATTATTACCGTTTAATGCCCGCGACTGTAGAGTGGTTGCAGGTTTGCAACTGGGGATAAGTTTCTATTTTTTTTTATTTCAAAGAAACGACATTAACATTTAGAGCGTTTATAAAAGAACGTAAAAAATTTTTCTACAGTCCCCGAAGAAAACTTTCCATTAATAACTTTCCAGATAAGCAAACTTCGCCCATGACGGAGTTTTCTTATCGTTGGCAACATCGAGGTTGTCGAATAAACGTTAGAGTGAATGAATCTTCGTCGTGTACATATCTCGACATTTTCGTTCGATCTCGACTCTGGTGATGTTAGTTCGGAATACACATTTGTCGAGACGTACATCATCTATTCATCCATCATGCTTACTTTACCATCACGTTTTATCAATAGAAGGAACGTGGTTACGTGTGTTTTAACAAAATATCGTGATGCTCGACGTAATGTGTTAAATGCAAGGGAAAATACTCTTTAAGAGACGAACACAAGACGAATAAAAAATAGCTGTATTAGGAAATATCTGTCAGTGAAAAATATAGAAATGGTAATGACATTTCTATAAATTTCAAAAATATCACTTAGCGTCATTATTCGTAATTGGATGTAATATCCAAAGCTCTCCGATTATCACTAAATTATTGTTAATTAAATGAGTTTTGAAATGTCAAGGATTCACTCTTGTTCCTCCATCCACTTTATTTAATTTGCATACTAATTTACAAGTAAGCTTTGCGCGAGTGAGTTCCATTGTACTCTCGTGACCTTTTAATATCAATATTCGCGCAATATTGCTTGGAAAACGTAATGAAGTTTGAATAACAATTTTTGTGTTAAACGGTAAAAAATATTTCTTTTTATTTAGGAATATACATTTCGACGTATAGCGCGTCTCGTAGCGAGTTCGCGGCGAATTTTAACTTCCCGTTAAAAATTGAATAAAAAATCCGCTAAACGCACGATCTTTGATCTCCACTCGGACGACTTTTGACTTGCTATCTCCAAAGGTAGGGTCCGAACTTTATGAATAAACGCCGATAGAAAAATCGCGCATCATTTATTATCGTGTAACTGTGGAGAAAAGAACGACGAAAAAGGGGGAGAGAGACCTGTATTAATTATTATACTATAATACGCTCCGTGAACAAAAGTTTTACACTTTTGATACACCATAACTCAAGAACTGTCTATCATTTTAGCCATGTGTATATAACATTTTTGTTCACATTATAAGTTATAATATATGAAGGAGTAAAAGAGATAGTGATGTAAATCACTTTTTTGAAGCTATCGACTTGAGGTTATTGGTGCAATCTAATGAAGTAAATATGTTGAAGAAACCTTTTGTTCCTCGAAATCATAATTGACTTGTATTACTATGGCTTTCAACCCTTCATATGTGAAAATCAATTCATTTCATCGGAACCCAGTTTTCCGTATATAATTAGTGCGGCGTTCTTTGCTTATTCGACGCCGTTGAATTGAACGTAAACGCCTTAATAAAGTTCGTGAATTACTTTGCAACTGACATCAAATCCGATTTACACGTCCATGTAATGCGGATTTGACAAACTTGTCTTCTGACGACGCGAATGAGAGCTGCCGAATTTAATTACACGGCGTACTGTACGTTAAACAGCACGTTTCGATGAACAGGCATAAGCTCGGTGAGAACCGTATTCGTGCGGAAAAAAGTAGATGCGCTATTTTCCGAAGTTACGTCCAGAAGAATTTCCCTGCATTGGAGAGCTTGTCGTGTTAGGTAATTTCGTAATGAAAGTTGTAATTTTTCTGCGTTAAAGCTGCAAATTGAGATCCATAAATAATACCTACGGATCTTCATTCCATATTCCGCACGGTCCAAATTTTATGTGTTGCATAGCACATGTATGAATATATGTATCTATATAAAATATATAGGTATGTTACATATATTATATATATCAAAATAATATATATATTAAGTAATAACATATTCGCAAAATTTTATGCGATCTATAAAATTCGTATCAGATTTTAGGATAGAGTACTATTGACATTTCGCATACATTCATTTTAATAAATATTATATATATACTATATATACGCATATTCCTGATTTTTAAATATTTTTTGTGCTGCATGGCAGTCAGAATTATAAATAGACTTTTATGTCAAGTTCTGGTAGAAATTGTAGACTTAAAGTAAACTTTGAGAAGAAACTTAAATAAACTTTATATTTAATCTGTCAGTGAATCTGTTACTCATTCAATTATAAATCTCTTTGTCAAAAAAATAAATTTTTTTATGTTACATCTGTAAATTTGGATTATTTTAAAAATATTTCGTATTCTTTACCATATCATTATTTTTTTATATGACATGTTGATTCTTTGAAATTAATTAGTGCCTTTTAACATTAATATAAATTGAAGAGGTTTTATAGATCCAGCGTTAGTAACTTACAGATTTTCGAGAATCAATTCCAGGAGATTAAAAATGCTGATATCCGGAATTCTATTTTAATATCTCAAATAAAAAATTATTTTTTCTGATATACATACATATATTGTACAGTAGAAAGAGGAAAAGACCATTTCAAGTCTAACAACGCAATTTGCGAAAACATTCATAATTCAAAACTGAATCTGCAAAAACATTGAGAGAGGAACAATGAACACTAAATGTTTTCATGTTGAACCTTCCGCGGCTCAGATAAAACGCATCAATTATACATTACGCAAATAAAACTAATATGTCACATGTTATAATGGTTTTTCACGAATGTGCTATAACACGCATTGTCACGATTCGTTTTAAAAATAAAAGATTTTCTTTTGATGCTGTTTTCTATTATCAGATATTGAAAACATCCAAAGGATATTCTAATATTTAGGTATCTTTTCTAGATACCTTTTATTCATGCTGTTGGAAACGATATTTTGCGAGTGACGTAGACGAAAGACGCGGAGAGAACATGATCTTTCGTCCTTTATGCAACTCATGCTATCATAAACATCGAAATCTGTGGAACTAAAGTTAGGAAGGAGTGTTTATAACTTACAAACAAGAGAACGTGCACTTCCACATCGAGGCTTCCCTCAATTACAATGCGCTTCGTTCTCCGAAGCAGAATCGAGTAACAGAGTTGTAGTTGTGTTTCAAACAAGCGTTTCAAAGTCCGCTCGTCAAATAAAATATTTCAAAGCGTCCGGTTACGCAGTTCTGTAACGCATTCCTTTTTTTGATGTTTCGACTATTTCGGACAAAAGCCCTTCAACAAAGTATCGTAATAATAATCTAGCATTCTGTCTGATTTCGAAATTATTGCGAATGAAAGCACTTTGTAAATTCAACTTCTGTAATGTTAAATTTTGTATAAGTTCTATATAAATAAGTAATATATATATGTATTTTGACAACGAGAACGATTATTACAAGAGATATGAAATACCTACGCGTGGCTATTTAACAAGAGGTATGAAATATGCACAGCTGTCTGTGTACTTTTCATAATTAATTTTCATAATTAATTGCAGTATCAATTGCCATGAAAATCTACTACTTTAGGATTAAGTTTTCGTATTGTGCGATTTAATCTTCCAGTTGGACTGCAAATAAATCTTGTTGACATAAATCTTGTACGATAAATGAACTCACATCTTGCGAGTATGAAACGTAATAGCGATTTTATTCCTTGATAGTAGTCTGTCTGCATTTCGATGTCAAACGCAACGTAATGGAAGCAAATTTACAGAACAAATATATATTGAAGAGTACCAGTTCTATTTGTGCCATTATCTGCGATAACCTTTATACAAATATAATGACAACGATTTCTTCGTAAAGCAGTTAATTTTTCCGCGACTATAGCTTTAATAACTAAAACTATTTAAAATTATATGAAGCCTCAGAGTTTCTTATAGGAACGTTATTTCTAAACTTGGCTAGGATAAAAAACTCTAGATAAAAATATAAAAATTTTATATTACGCTATAAAGTAGAAATTTTTGACGGTATCAGCTGTTTAAAAATTAAGAAGATGAGAGATGTCAAATTCCCATTAAATCTTTTAATACACAACTATCAATTCCCAATTTATTGAAGGGCCCATAAATTAACAGTGAAATTATCAATAATATCCCAGTTATATCATCATTAAACATTTCCATGTAACATTCCCATGTTAATATCGACAGCGCTTCTAAATGAAACAGTAATGGAACTATTGGGCATCCCGCTAACGTAACACGTGCAACGAAGTCGCGAGTGATTTCCTAAACACATTAAAGTGCCGTTTGCAACAACCATGCAACTCACGTAATTAAAATCTATCCAGTATGAAACTACATGGAAACTTATGCTTTTCAATTATTGAGACAGAACAATATAGAGAACTATAATGTTAAACAACTTTTCCGATGTGGTATACACAATAGCAATTTCAAAGTAATCAATGCGAACTCAAAAATAATAACGTCATGACGATAAACTGAAGACAATAATAGAAACAGAAAAGACAATCGATACATCAAGCGGTAGTCGAAGCGAAAACGCTTATTCACCTAAAAGACATCAACATTTTCTTAACGGAATACCGATATGTCTTCTCCAGCATCGAGCGACTTTCAGCTTCGGCCGCGTCGACACGATTACAACACTGAATATATTTCCCGCGTCTGGTGTCGGGGTCGACCGAGTCTCGCCGCGTGATTGTTTCAGCCGCGATCCTCGTCGGCACCTCCTGGGCACACCCGGGGCACACCGAGGGGGGAGAAATCCTCCGATAGCGCGCGGAAGCTGCGCCGCGCGCGTTTTTTCCGGAGCACTCCGGAGCGAGATAGAGGAGAGGATCCGGAACGTACCGCGTTCGCGGTCGCGGTCGGCGCACGAGTGCGCCGCTGACGAGCGTTCCTGTGCAGCCGGTTTCGACGGCGTTGGAAACGCGCAACGTCCGCCCCGCGGCCGTCGCGCGTCTGCGCCCGAGCGGATCCGCCGCGATACCGCGTGCCATGTGCACGAGGGGATCCTGCTGGACGAGAGGGACGAAGGGCGAGGAGTGGCAAAGTAAAACGAGGGGCAAACACGTAGGGTGCCACGACTCCGTGTAATCCACTATTCCGAGACACGGAAGTAAGTACGACGCGAGAGGAATAAGAAACGGGATGTAAAACGAATAACCGATACTTTCGCGCTTCCTGGAAGCGGATGGTACCTAAGGACGAGGAATGATCTAAAGTGCGATAAATATTCAAAATAACCGACGCTTTTGTCCTCTGCGATCTTCGAGGATCGAGAGATGGATACGAAGATACGCGGTGAAAGAGAAACGAGAGAAACGGAATATAATTTAAATATTCAGAGCAGCCGGCGATTTGCATAATTCGCGCGGTGCTTACGGCGCTCGAGAAATGGATTATAAAAATACGGTGTAAAGAAAATGAGGGACGGAGGCGAACAGCAATATTCGGAATAGCCAGTTGTCTTTTGTGTACGCGATACATACTCGAGAGTCAAGTGGCGATACGTGAAAATGAGACAGTGAAGAAACGAAGAACATGATGTAAATATTCAGTATACATGTACGGCGCACACTTTACATAATTTATTTACTTTGCACGAAAACCGATGTGGAATATTATACGAGAGCGCAGAGCGAGGGATATAAGAGATATAAGATAAACATTTGGACCCTTTTAGTCGACATATCTAAATGGCTTCCCGTCCGGCGAGCCAGGGGGGCTACCAGAAATCTTACTGCGTAAATTCTATCTACTTTCGGCATGGCACACCACACTACAGTTATTCTGTGCCCTCCGGAGATGCAGCTGTACTGTTCGTCACGGCGAAGGGTGATGGACGGCCAAGCTGTTTTCTCAATGTCACTGAATTCATACCATCTGCCTCCGGCGGAGTGCATGTCGTTTGCAATATAAGACAATGTCGAGCTACAACACAAAGCTACAACTGACACCTTTCACTCTTTTCTCTAAAGTCTAAAGCGAGTTCTTTGTCGTTGAACTGGACTGCACTAAAACTTTTTATCTCGCTTGCGCCAAACTTCAAGTACATATGTCTATTTCATTTGAAATACAACAAATATATTAATTCAGCCAATAAAGAATAGACCTCTAAAAATTATTCAAATTCATCCTATATTTTTGTGACCGTCATGTCCAACGAAAATGATAACATGGTGAATTAACCGGTAAATAGAGCGGGTTGTCGAATCGTTATTGCGGAATCGTTAATGTTATTTGATCATCTGGCTGAATAAACTTTGATTATATGATTTTATAGATCTCGCGAGCGTTGTCATCGCTATGCACGAATCAATGGCATGAAACGCTAATCGCTACATCATCTCGCGTTATAAATTTTATGCGGCACATTTACATTCCGCCTTGCACATCTACGTAATTCTGCATAGCGAGAAGTTTTAGTGGATATAAAATATGTCAGTAAATTGAGAAGAGGAAGGATAAAAGAATCGTTTTTCCTGGCGTTGCGTTGCGTAATAAGTGTATTGTTTCACAGTCTTTCAAGAGTTTTATAGCTATTAAAATTTTTCCTAGACAGACAAATTGAGTTGAATAAAATTTTATTTTTCATTGTCGTAATCAGCGTCTTTATTTTTTTATAAACGTGCTTGTTCAAATTTATTTCCGAAATCAGTATTTTTTTAAATAAATATATTTATTTAAACTGATTAAATCAAATATATTGTAAAATTAGATAAAAGAGAAATAAGAAGATACAAAAAATTATTAATAAGCGTTTTATAAAACATTTTCTATTAATTGCAGTGTCAGATCACTGAAATCTATTTTAATATTCCAGACAGTTTTTTTGTTCGTCCGACATTGACAATCTCTGGACATTCCGTAATAAAATATAACTCACGAATGCAGTTATTTTGAGTGTTTTTTCTCACCAGCGCTCGGAATTTTTTTTCTCGGATTATTCCCGTCAAAATCCGGGGTTGTATGTACACACGTTGCGACGGTGAAATCACCCCGTTGTTATATCGTTCCACCCTTTCCTTCTACCGTTCGTTATCGTGTCCATTCGTTTTGTCCCTCGTCGTCGCATACTTAAAAGTTTTCCTTCCACTTCTCGCTGAAAGACGATCTCGTTATTCCGCACTGAGCTTCTAAATAAAAAATGCTGCCTTTCTGCCGCCATATCGCCGCGCCATCCTGCCGCCGACAGCCTCTTGAATTATGAGCGTGGATCCATAAGCGTCCACCTTCGATGACTGCCCTCGTGAAAATTCGATACGCCAAATACAAGCACGTCGCCAAGGTCGGCGTATTTAGAATTTATCACCACAATGGAGGAAATGTCGCATAAATGGAACGAGGATTCGCCGAGGGATTTGTCGGTATAATTTTGGCCGGTCGATTAAATTTTTCACACTTACGCTTCTAATGTAGTTTAATTTTAATTTTGATTCAACTAATTCTCCATCTTTTTCTCTCTAATTCTATTATAATAATTAGAAAAAGATGAAGAATAAATTGAACCAAGATACCAAGTAATCTGTGAATCCAAATTAATTGATAGAAATAGACATTATATTCCTTTTCATTGCAGATTAACTTTAATTTCGGTTTTACTTACTCTTCATTTTTCATTTTTCTAGTTCTAAGAATTAGAACTAGAAAAGGACGAAAAGTAAATTGACTCGAGATTAAAGTAATTATAATGATAGAAACGTACATTATATCGTTATCCGATTTTTTATTCAACATATTGTATATTATTGATTGTTTTCCAATATTCCAATTTATTAGTATTTGAGAACACTATAGATATACGTTTCACAATTTTCTAAAAAAAAAGTAGAAATCCAACAAATATTAAATGAAATATAAGCACGTTAAGTAGCTTATTATGACAATATTTAAAAGAAAATAAAGATTTTAATTAACACAACGTTTTTTTATTACGGGTTTACGATGGATCCATTTAAAAGTTTGCACATTTAAAAGTTTGTACAGAATTATTATTAAAAAAGAAAGAAAATATATTAAACAATATTCATACAAAACAATATTTTACAACATTTTCTCACCGCTGCGATATAAAAACGCCCCAAGTGACTATTTCCGGATTAATTATAAACTTTATAATGCATAATAAAATATGAACATTATGGTAGACACGTCGAGCGATGTTGCACTTTCGTACGTTACAAGACGAAGTCGGAGCTTGGAAGTCGCCGAAGTTATATCGACTTTCCTTGACAGATACATCGTGTGCACACAGATGAGGCTCAACTTCTCCTCTCTAGACTTCTCCGATCTAAAATTAATTCATTCCGCATTGATCAAGGAACCGCGTGCACCACCGGCCGCCTTTGTCCACTTCAGCAATGACGTTTCTGCGATACAAAGGGCACAACTTACAGGATCAATAATATGCAGCCCGACCGGCTGAGCTGCAGTGTCCGGCTTTCGAGTTAACGGGGCTTTTTATGCCGTTTCGCGCTAATTTTAGCCGCGCCCGAAACAACTGTATGCAGTCGTAGTTGTTTCGATAATGCGAGTCCGCTGAAGTTCCACGTTCGAGTTAACGCTTTGCCAATCTCATCAACAATTTGGGAACGAAGTATTTTATCAAATACGATACTCATCTTTTCTATGTATTTTCGCGTAAGTTTCCGCGCTTTAAGTTTCAAAGTTTATTTTGTAAAAGATCCCAGTAATGCTATAGTTGTTTCAAGACATAGCTTCAAGAAGTATGGGAATAGTAAGAGCAGCAAGAGTTAGAAATTAAATCATAACATCAAATTATATGTAAACAGGAGAGCGCTGGTAACTTCCGGAGAATTGTCTGTTTCAAACTTCGAAACGGCAAAACATGCATTTGCATTTGGGTGCATTAGCGGAAAATGAATTATTTCGTATTCCATTCTGCGTATCTATTTACAATTGTCTGGTGCAATTTTCAATCTTTTGATCTAATTGTGTCTACGATCTACGAAATAAATAAGAATAATGCAGAGAAATCGTGACATGTTTTGTGAAAAAGTTGACCTATTTTCTTTTTGTAAAATCTTTTCTTCTTTGAAAAAGTAATTAACGCAAAATAAAAATGTTGCATAATTTTACAATACTCTTATCTTTATGGTAAACATAGCTTTTGCAATGCAAAAATAAAGCAAAATCCGAAAGATTTATAAAAAGTTTAATTAAAATCGAAAAGAGATACAGATATACTTGCGATATTTCTTTCCGACTCCATTTCAAGCCAAGCATCATTTGTTCTCTCCATTTCATCGATGAGCAAATCCCCGATTAAAATCGTCAAAGATTAGAGATAAAGGAGTCTCGTTCGAACTCTCAGGCGAGTCTGAGAGGCCCGTAATCGAGTCAAGTTCCCCATAAATACCGTATCTATACTCAGCCGTGGGACCATTCACCTGGGATGAGAATCACTGGCCACTACCTGGCTAGGAGAGCGGAGCGTGTCCTCGTAAAAGCGAGAGAGAGAGAAAGAGAAGGCAGCCTCGTCGGCTTGAAGGGGATAGTTGAGGACGGAGGTAGGCGGTGTTTTAAAGAAGGACACCCGATATAGGAGGCATTGTACTCGGCGAACGAACCAGCGCGGCGTCAGGCGCTTGGGTCCCAGGTGCTGGAGGGCAGTCGAGGCAGTCTACTCGCCACGAGCCCAAGGCACAGCAGTGGTACGTTGCCTGTGCTTCCTCTTTGGCAGTTAGCCTGTTCAGGTGTCATCTCGCAAACGGCGGTGAACGCGTCGCGCGAGTGTGAACCGCGACGTATCGTCTCTCTTTCTCTCCATCCGTCTGCTTCGGCTTCCACGGAGGTTCTCCACAAGAGAACTCCGCGTGTGGGAGGCGAGGAGAGAAGGCCAACGAGAGATTGGCGAGAGGAGAGGGAGAGAGAGAGAGAGAGAGAGAAAGAGAAAGAACTTCCTCTCGGTGGGTACTCTCGCGTGTCATCATCCGCAGTGTCATAAACACCGTGGCAGTGTGCGACTCCGTCGTCAGTGGGTCGAGTCATCACGAGCGATCCGCTCGCCGTCGTCCTCGGGGACACCGCGGGGAGCGGAAAGTACACGCTGGCAGGACAAGCGCCGCCGAGAGGGAAACCTGTTTGCATGGACGATGTTCCGATCCTGACTGACGCGAAAGGATAGGCCGCAGCGGGTACAGGTACGCGGAAAAAGAGCCACTCGTATTCGGGCGCACGATTTGAGGACAAAAAAAAGAAACGTGTCTACGCAAACCACCGTGTAATAATGAAAAGATACAGGGAGGTCTGCCGCCCAGGTGTTCTGGCGGCGGCGGAGGTAAAAGGTAGAAGAAGGACGTCTCTCTCTTAGTTAAAGTTGAAGATTTCCCCTGCGCCGATCTTTTCCCCGAGCTGATGGATATCCCGTGTTCCGCAGTAAAGCGATGGTGAAACGGATCGCCTGTGTTAGTGCGCGTGCAATGTGATTCACGCAAGTCTCGCGTAAGAGTTAGTGAAGCGTGATTTGCCGTACCTACGGTTCAGAAATCCCATTTCCAAACCTCTAAGGCAGGACGGTTTTCAGTATAAGCGGAGTTTTGACTCAGTGAGTCAGAGTCAGTTCAAGTCATTGTATGCTCCCTAGGGGAATGTACACTTTCGTTAAATACACGAGGTAATGAAGGTGAATCATTGCGTCGTTAATTCAGCAAGATAAGTTATCGCGGTACAGTCATGTAATTTGGGAACAGTTGATGAAACGTAACATAACGCTTTGAAGTCTACTGTAAACATTGTATCACACTGTAGTGCTATTAGCAATTCTGTACTATATATAGACCGAAGAGTTGTCGCACTTTCTCTCATGATTTGCAGATAGACTAGAAATTAAAAAGAATAGCGATTATTTTTAAAATATTTCGAAATCATCGGAAATTGAATTGTTTTGGTGAAAGAAATTTCTAATAACGTAAAAAATAAAATTAATTATTTGCGTAAATAGATTGAAATTTCATTTTTCAATTAATTTGAAATAGCGAACTTTTTACATAAAAAAATGGACGCTTTGATTTAGCATACATTGCTTAATGTAATATCTTTTTATATACAAAATGTATATAAAAATTTTTTTTATATACATTCAAGTTTTTTATATATTCAGGAATTTTTTTTATATATTCAAGTTTTTATGAAAAATACAACTTTCAAATAAATATTAAAAAATTTTTGACCAATATTACACTTAAGCAGTCTTTCGACACTCAATAATATTATTACACGAAGAAAAATGTTTGCTAGAATTAATTGGAATTCTGATGAAAAATAAATGATCTATAATTCTGGTTAAGTATACTGGATTTCTGGTTAAATTTACTAGATTTAACCAGAATTCCATTTAATTCAACCTGTTTGTTTTGATTTAAAGCTTTTATATTTAAAGAGGGCATCGATAATATTGTACTAAATAATTATACAATAATATTTTTTACTATTATTTTTATCCCCGCTCATTAAAAAATCTTTGTTTAGCTTTAAAAAATTTCGCGAAATTATCTTCTCTACATTCTGAATATACGTTTAATTACACTGAGCGACTCTGTTAAATAAGAGTGATGAAGATAGCGTGCAGGAAGCTAAACAAACCTATCAGTTGGCTAGCTTCACATGATATTTTATCTACCAGCAAATCCGTTGGCTATGCCTGTAGCGAATTCGGTTGAATGCACTGGTACGCACACATACATACACTGGTGAACTGCACCGAAAAAATGCATGTAATTTTACATGGAAATTACATGTTTATGACTGGAAAATTACTTAAATTACATAAATATGATTGCAAATTTACTGGAAATTGAAAATTTCCAATCATTTAGATAATTTTCCGATCATAGACATGTAATTTTCATGTAAAATTACATGCATTTTTTTCAGTGTGTGTAAGCTGTTCGCACAAATTTATCCAAGTACTCGAGTATTTAGGTAAACGTGGTCTACGATTGTTTTGATAGCCGGGATGGTCCAGCAGAAGTTTTGTCAACGACAATGACCTACGCTGGTAGTTGCATCACCATTGTATCGATCGAATCATTCGTATTCTATCAGCATACGGATTTAATCAATTTGTGCGCACCAGTGTACGCTATTGCTTCCAATCGAATCCATCACGCGAGAGACGTAAAGGCGAGTTAGCCAATTTTTTCCGAGTTAATGACTCGAAACCATTAGTAATTATTTCCGAATATTAGGATTTCAAATAATGGAAACTCGGATCGAAAATTCCAATACTGTAGACACACGCTGGTTGATTCACATAACATTAACTTGAATATAAAAAAACCTCCGTTTTTTTATATTTGATGGGCAAATAAGGTTGAGGAAACTTCAACCGATGAAGTTTCTTTAACTTTTAAATAAATATTAGGTGATTTAAAGCTAATTGGTAGCATGCTAAAAAAATTTTTATTTTATAGTTATATTTTTTATTACTATATTATATTATAATTAATAAATCTGTATTAATTATATTCTTAAAAATAATGAATTTTAAGACTGAGCACCTGGACAATAATTTATAGTTTCTTTTTTCAAAATTAGGTTTAAAAAAAATTAGTAGCGCTGTGGCCATCCCACTTAGACCTGGTTCCACTAATGTAAAATTAACTTTAATCTAAATTCAATTTACTAAGCATTAGAAAAGAATAAATTATAATTAGAAAAAGTTAAACCGAGATTAAAGTTAAATCTTCTATTAGTGGAACCAAAATTCTTATTGTTAGAATTTATCTGTTTCTACCAACGCAGATTAATTTTAATCTTAGTCCAACTTACTTTTCATCTTTTTTTAGAAGTAGGAAAAAATGAAGAGTTAGTTGAACCAAGATTAAAATTAAACCACGTGGTAGACACGAGCATTAGAAAAAGACAGAGAACAAAGTGAACCGAGATTAACATTAATCTTACATCGGTGGCACCGAGCCTTAAAAGTTGATTTCGCCGCTCGGTGATTTTCCGTCTAATAACGCCTTACGGTCTTTTTCTCGGCCCTTTCGCACACCACGTTCGCCGTCTGTCGCGCAGCAGGGTCTATATCGACATTGACGGAACAGAGGTTCCAAGACTCGAGTTCCCGAGTGAAGAAACGCAAAGAATGGAGTCAGACGTGAGTGCGGGGAGGATGGAGGACGACAGATGCGGCGGCAGCGGGCTTCATCATGTGTGCAGCCGCCACCGCCGTCGCCGCCGCCGACGTCGTCGCTGCAATGCGACATTCGACCATAATATACACGACACACACGCTTTCTCGGCCGCCACAAGCGTGCGGAACGTTCGTCTGTCGCGTCGCGTAGCACCGCGCCGCACCGCGCCGCGACTCCGGCGTCTCCCGTCTGTCTCTTTGTTCCCGCCCGTCTCTTGCGTACGGTCGTTGTCTCTCGCTCGAATCGATACATGTATATACATATATATGTAATTCGATGTCGGTCGGCGAAGAAGTCGGCGACCGAGGAGACAGACGGAGCGAATCGCGCCGACAGTCAGCGAGCCGATACGATCCCGTCGTCGTCTCTCGCCCATCGGATCCCCTCTATCCGTCGGGAATTCGCCGGGGAGTCCCCGCGGCAGTGGTCCCGAGTGCATTCCGGGAGGGGAAAATCTTCCGAGGCGAAAGAAATTCGTCGGTCGGTCGGCGAGGAATTCTTTGCGGGACAGGATTGCTCCGTGCCTGCATCGAATATTCGATTGATTCTCCAGTGACAGCGATTGTCCTTCAGCGATTTCCGTTCAGTGTAGCCGAGGGAGAAAAGTAATCGCGATTCATCGAATATTTCATGGAAAATGCCAATCACGCGGAGAATTCCGCTCGTGTCGACAAACACGTGGAAGATCTTCGAGGCAGCATCGTTGCAATAAATACACGGGTGGAGAGCAAGGGAGAAAAATCCAGAGAAGGGAACCGCAGTGAATAACTACTACTTCAAGGACTCGGTTCTATAAAAATCCAGCTGCATCGAGAAGCACGAGAATCCTTCTAGGGGACAGCCGTGCAATAAAAAAAGAAAAAGAAAAAAAAGCACACTCGCAAAGAAGAGCGAAGGAACGAAGAAGGGAATGCAGTGAACGTTCTTTGAAGCATTTGGTCCTGCATCCAAGGAGATTCGAGAACCAATCGTCTAAAGTCTAAATTATTTCCAACCTTCTGAGAGACTCAATTTTTTTTTTTCGTAAACCACAAGTGGAACGATCAAAGGATATTTAACCGTTGAGGATCCGACGATTGTTTAATTGGATTTATCCGAAAAATTGCTGCAAGTCGAATCACATTGAGCATCTACAAAGTCCTTGAAAAAATCGGACTGCGCGTTTTGAAGACTCTGAAATCATTCGATTTACTTTGAGGAGAGGAGCTTACTCGAACGTATCTCGGAAAATTGTGTAGACACAACTTTTTACCGAGAGACGCACATCTCGAGAAAAACATGTCTTGAGCCCTCCATTTGATCGAGGAGGAAGATTGCACCGGATATTCGATTTGTTACATAACACACCCGCAACAAACAACCGCGGAAACAAAGGAGCCGCGAGGAAACGAGCTTCGGGCTTCGATTGATCACTCTCCTGCCGTTCGTCGACGTGAGAAAAATCTTTCCGTTGCAGCGCGTCTCTCAGAGGAGAGGGCGAAGAGCGAAACGAGCGGCGGAAAGCGAAACGATCTGACACAAGACACCAAGACAACACAACACTGACGAAGACAACACGCCGCGAAGGTCGAACCCACGTGACACGGCGTTCAGCCGGCGCTACCAAATATTGTGGCTGCGCGATACTTCGTGACGTTTGGAAGTGACGTCAGACTTGATACGTGAGACGCGTGTCGCGTGTTGTGTCGAGGAACTCGAAGACGTAATCGCTGCAAGTTGCGATTTCTAATCTCTCCAATCGAACTCGCGCGCGGAGGATGGCAAGCGCTTGTGAAGCGAAAAAGTGAGTGTTTTATCACGAACGGGAGATACTTAAATGGTCCTCGAGTTTCTATCTCACGGATAAGAGGGGACACAAGCGGAGGCCGACGAAAATGAAGTGAGTAAATTAAATACGACGGCGAATTACCAAGGGTAATGAAGATCTTCATTTATGAATCCTTTAACGAGTCTGATTTTATCTCATCGGTGATTCGACCGAACGCCGTACATTTTTTACGTAAAATTTCGATTTTAAATGCGTGTGAAAAATGTGGAATATGATGGAAGTTTCGTTAATATTACCAACGTTTCTTACTCATTAAAAGGGAGTGAATAAATTATTATGAAAATAAAGAAAGTGATAAAAAACCAAATATTTCGTTAATATAAAGAACAGAATTACTGAAAAGTCAAAGAATTTTAGAATACAGTTATCTTTTACACGAGAAATATAATATTGGTCTAAAAAAATAGAAATGACTACTCGATACATGGGCGTAGCCAGGATTTTATTTAGATGAAGGACAAATTAGAGTTGACTTTTTTTTTAACTCAAGAGGATGAGGATAATCGAATGATATGGATTATTGGATTTGTTTTGTTTTATATTATTATTTTTAATCAGGGTTGGTAAAGACTAATGTTTTTTTTTTTTAAGAATAAAACATACTGTTTTTCTTCTTAAATATGTTTTTAATGCTTCAAATATGTTTTAAACAATATACTATAAAAAAACATATTTAAAACATTAAAAACATTAATTTAATATGTTTTAAAGTGTTTAAAACGCGTTTAAAACATGTTTTTTACCAACCCTGTTTTTAATTAATTACTAGCAGGTAAAAATCATAAAATCACATTTAATTTACTAATTTACTTTATTTTTTTCTTAAAATTGTAAATTAATTTTTCGAATTGGAAAAACTTAAGCTGTCTTGGATTCTCAGAAAATTTTTTCCATAACTTTCAATTTTTTTTCCTTTTCTAAAATTAATTATGTTAAAGCAAGATTCGCTCAAAATCGTGAATGTGGAGTTCTCGAAATAAAAATTTTCGGATAAATGGAGCTTTAATTATCGTTCCCCCGATAGAATGCAATCCCCGAGTGATTTGGTTATTTTCAATGAAAACAGTTGATATTTTGATGATTTTTACGAAAAGGAACTAACTTTATTAGATTGATTAATCGAAGAATGCGAGAGAGTAAGTTTCGTAATATACGCCGCAAAACATTGAGAAGAACCGTTTCAATTTAGATAAGCAAACTTGATGAAGCGAACACATCATCTTTGTCTCTATTAAAAGTTTTACAGCAAATTATAGTGGCAAACCTCCCGATGCTCGAAGCGATGCGAAGTTGGTACCGACAAACCTTGCTTAATAGTGTGGTGTGAGACAAATAACGGAACAGACATTGTTATGCATGGCATAACACATGTAGACTTATCCAGCGTTCCCACCGAAAAAAAACTATTTCTGTAAATTCCGATGAGAAGAGATCCCGCCAATTTACGGCGGCCTATTTTTATTACTTGAATTCGAATGTTTTTTTTTGTACCATATAATTAATACTCAATATAACATTTATTTCGTTTCACTGGAATATCTCAATTTTATAAAACAAATAATAATTATTTTTTCAATAACTTAGAGGATAAAAAAATTTATAAAAATATTTACGCACTTGTTTTGTTTTGTTTGTTTTCTATCAAACTTGGATATACCATAAAATAAATGAAAAATACAATACAAAGTTAATCTATATCGTAAAAAAAAGATAGAAAAAAAATAGTTGTGTAGAGAAGTGAATTTTTATTCAGCGCGGTAGCTTCCGACGCATAATAGGCAACAAACGAATTATAATCTGATCCATGAGGGTCTTCCTGTCTCGAATCCTTAGGCGTGCATTCACTTGAACGTGACTGAAAAAATGCTGGTTAGAAAGTGCAGGGTGATTCATACCTGTATGCATTGCCGCGCGCGTTTACAGGGTGTCCCATCTGTTTGATTGCAGTTTCTTTTGTAAGCATCGTTTCGAAAATGGATACCTTTCTCAAAGGAAATTTAGAAATCATCTTTTGCATTTTTTGAAATATTTTAAGATACACGGACAAATTTCAAACTGTAAATTCCTTAAATTATATTCAGAAGTATCAAAGAATTTACGGGTTATCGTCGTGTACGGCGATACATATGTACTAATGGTTAGCAATGGATTACGACACAGCGATCTGCAAACTGAGCCTCAAAAGTGTTATCCTCAAATTATACAATATATAAATTCTTCTTTCATCGATTTCCACTGAATTTTTTGTTCCGTACGTTAATTGTGAGACAAGAGATTTTATTGACATATTATTAATTTATTAATAAATATCCTTTCGATAATATCTCTTAATCCTGGATAACACTTTTTCTTTTCTTTTTTAATCTATATTTATTTAAATTTAGATTAACTTGAGTTACCGGAAAATTTAGAAAAAAATTATGACTATCCACAATGGATGTTTAAAATTCCAATGTTATTAAGGGATTATAAAGGTGTTACGTGCCGCTGCCGAAATCCCGGGTTTTAAAAACACCCTCGGAGAATAGAGTTGGGAATACGTGAAATGCGTCAATAAGCTGTCGGGACTGCAACTCGTCACGGATGTCTTTTTTCCGTAATTTGCATGCAGCACGTGTTTACACGTTCGTTGTGTTTCCACAGAATGGCTCCCGCAGGGACACCTTCATCAAATGGAGGTCTGCCACCGCCTGTAGGGCCCACACTAACCGGCACATCGTTTGCCAATTATAAAAGGACCTGGTGGAGGAGAGTAGCCCCCTGCTTGGCCTTTCTTATTGCCTTTTCCACCGCTATGATTCTGCTTCTTTTCTGGAGCGAGGCTGCGGCTTTGAGGTAAAAATTGCTGCTTTTAATTTTTTTACGTTAAATTAAAAATTTTTTTTAAATAAAGAAAAATATGGATTTTTTAAAATTATTTTGATATTGTTATAAATCTTTTTTAACTTTCGACCAAGCTAGTTCTCATTCCTAATATTTAAAAAGATGATACTGATTTTTGTGATTTTAAAACAATAAGAGATATGAATCTGTTGAATTTTTATGAAATATTTGACATCATTATGCAGTCTCATTACTCAGTATTTTTAATTACTTCGAATTCTTCATTTATCTCGTACATAAAATCCTACCGTTCTGCGTCGCAAAGCCTGCAGGCGACTCGCGATTCACTGTAGAGAAGCGATCGGATTTCGGCGAGCTCGTGTGGAAATTTATACTCCTCACTTCTTTTTTACTCCGCTACGAGAGGATTACACGATCGAGCTCCAGATTATGCAAGATTGAACACCACTGGTGTAGCTTAAAGTGGATGTTCCGTTACAGGAGACAGGCATTCGACGCTAACATGACCAGAGACTACGTGCTGGACAGCGTTTCGATGGACAATCCGCAATTGGTGGCGTACATACGACAAGTACATCTGAAACCGACTACCCATCAGGATCCGTTGAATGCCAATCAGACCTCAGAGGAGAAGTACGTGGCTTCTTTGTCGCAGGGGAAGCGCGAGGGTATCTACGCAGAGTACATCAGCAGGGTGAGGAATCTTTCGTTTCAACCCTCGGGAGTGTGATTAATGTCTCACGTGTCACCGTTGTGCACATTGAGAGTCTCATCCTTCTAATGTGACGGTGTAATATCTTTGTCCGTGAAACTTGCGGTTTACAGACGCTGAAGAATAGATGGTCCGTATTACGAGGGATGTTCTAAAATCCTTAATTACTCAATCAATTTCTGGGTGATCTTTCATTAATTAAAAAGTCGGAGCATCGACAATTTCCCAAGTATAAGCGGCTGAAGATGATGAGGTTTCCGCGAAGCAAGTTTTCGTAATTAAATAACCGCGTTTTGCAATTTAAGCATTTTTTAGAAATTTCAATTTTAGTTTTAATATTACTGAGATACTTATAATTAATTATTGAAGAGTTACAATATGTAAATGATGGTTCTCCATTTTCCAAAATTCTTTAGAAAAATATGAATTCTCTTTTTTCTTCTCTTTTTCTTCTCTCGCTCTTTAAAATTGAAATTAAAATGAGCAATTTTGAAACATCCTATAGCGGCATTGCAAGAGTTGAAAATTACATTTTTCCAGATTATTTCATACGTCGATAGTACTCTTTTATGAATTTTTGAGAGTGTGTGTAAAGTACGGTACATAATATATGAAAGTATCACGAGCATATTTTTCAAACAACTAAGAATAGAATCCCCCTTGAAGTGAAAATTTACGTTCTCTTACATACGCCTTCTTTCTTACATCTTATCAAATTTCGGATTAAATTAGGGCCAAGTATACCGGTACTTCAGCAGTCTTGAAAGTTCGCTTTAGATACCGCACGGCTGCGCTAACAATTCTTTATCGCCTATGATAGTGCACCGTAACATTAGCGAAACACGCAAAAGTAGCGGATCGCCGTCAGCACGCAACCAGTTAAAAATAGATGAACGAGATAGATGAGTTGGGTATCTCTCCACGCTCTTTCCAATTTATCTTATTCGTTGAAAGCGGGAATTAGACCGGCGGGAATTAGGCCAATTTACCTCCTTATCACGATTCAGGCCTGCAAATCCATCACCGTTAGGTGTCATCTTTTTTTTCAGATAGGTGCGATTTCCAGCACCGCTTGGCTGGAGTCCAATCTGAACTGGCGCGGTGTTTTGATACTCACCGAGCCCAAGAGCTTCTTCGAAGCGCAACGAAGTACCAGACACCCGCGATCGAGGGTCCTCCATGCCTGTCTCAGCACGGACACGGATACCAAAGAGGTGAGAAAGCGGTGAAAGGTCATCACTGGATGAGGTCGTCCTGGAAGGAGGCCGATGATAAATCGAACGCAATAAGAATGCGCGTCTCACGCGGGCGAATGGTATATTGCAGATAAAGTATCATCAGGAATCGGAGGTCCAGGTCACCAAGTTAGGCGATGGTCCTAACAGCCTCGTGTCGTCGGATGACGGTTTTCCTACCACTAGACTCAAGTGCTTTCCTCTCTACAGCGTGCTGTTAGCGTATAATGCCACGATCTTGGATTACTTAAGTCTTGACAGTCCCGACGCTCCCGATGGTCAGGTAAACAACATAAATTTAATAATCTAGAGTCCTCGAAATATATAACTTGCACAAAACAAAAAAATTTTTCAATTAAAAATTTTTACATTTATTTCCTCGCGTCTAGAAAAGTACATATATAAAAGTATATTTATTTATTTCATCACGCATATTTTTGTTACGTTTTCTTTAGTAAAAAAAATAGATACAGTTTTACGACGAGAGAAAGACGTCGAGATTTAGATTTATAATTATTATATATGCGTCAAAAATATCGTATTTTTTTTATTGTAATATGATAATTTCGCGATTGAAAAACATGTACGAGCTTTAGAATTGTGATCGATCGGAGAGTGATAAAAATACAAAGCCGGTAACAAGCGTCGCAAGGGCTTGTCGTAAGGGCATTGAAAATTATCGCAGGTACTCGACACCATCCCATGGGACGTCATAAAAATATCGATACTGTCGATACGATGGAGTCCTCATCACAGCGAGGCGGAGACAAAGAGCTTCATCGACAAGATGACCAGCCGGAGGTACAAGCTCGTACACACGACAGACACTGGAAAGTCGATTTTCTTGTACGACACTCTCCTTAAAATTTGACTCAGGTTATAGACTGGTCTGGATATATAAAATATAGGATATATAAAATAATTTGAGCGACTCGAGATAACCCACCTTACCTTCGATCCGTTCTTAATATTTTATTTCACTGCCTGGAAATATTTCTTTCATTCGAAGCGCGGTATCACGTAGAGGGATAACTCGTTGTGGTATCAAGGATCCCAGTCGTAATCAACCGCGAAATTCGTTCTGCGCCGACTTCCCCAGTTTGTTAGTCTCTTTCCCATAAAACTCGTCGCTTTCACAATTCATAGAACAATGTTTATCCGCGATAACGAGTTCACCGATAACAATCGTTGATCGAATCTCGAGAGACTAATGAGTTCAAGAACTTACTATCGAAAGTACTACAATCGTATCGAGTTTCAACTGTTTAAAGTTGAGAGTCAAAACTGTAAGTAGTTGAAGATTTAGGACTTCGATTTTCAGACTACTCGAGAATTTCGAGTTCTAAATTAAGAACATTGGAATCAAATTTCGAACGGCCACAACTTCAAGTGATTTGAACTTGAGGTTTCAGCTTCAAAGTGTCTCAAGGTATCGATCATGTAACTTTTTCTCTGGAGTGGAAACGTGAAAAGTGAAAATTTTTATGTATGTATGGTATATACATATACACATATATGTATAAAAAAATTTTACTTTTTATTTTTTCGCTCTAAGGAAAAAGTTACACGATTGACTCCCTGACTCCAATGCTCCAAATCACGTAAGATCTGAGAATATCCTCGAGTTTGTTACATATGTAGTTTCTTTACGAGCTATCCTTATTTCCGGAAGACCAAATTGTAATTATGAATCCGAAGACTTGAATTCCACTGGACTCGAAGAATCAGAGATTTATATCAATCCTCGGCATTCTCGATGCGTGTCGAATGTGAAAGATTAATAAGGGATGTAAAGATTTCTCTCCTCAACCGCAGGAAAAATGGTATTCTAAGCGCGCGCGTATATTTTGCGGTCGTATACGGCGGAAGCACAAGAGCTACGTGCGAGTCGTTAAACCTACTCCGGATATATTCTCCGTGTCTTATACCTGCGTCTTATATCTGTGTTTTATTGCGAGACGTGCCACGATTTCTCTCTCTTGTTTTCAGTTTTCGTGTCGATGATCACCGATCAGCCAGATAGAGTGTTCTTTTAATTTTTTTTCTATTCGTGCAGACGACACATACAATAAAGACATCTCGCAGAAACGCAGAATCGTTTGTTAGGTATTCCTGTGACATCTCACTTTCTTCGCGACGATTTCAATTTCATCGTGCGACGCCGTTACATAATACTCTGTTTATTTCGTACGTACCGTAGACACGCGAATAATCAACGAATGATTCACACCGATGAATATTACAAATAGTTATGTTTTCAATAAAAACAATAAAAACAAAAATGTCCAGATCAAAAAGTAGTCGAGATTCAGAAACATGATGGTGTGTCAATTCCCGTTTGACTCCATACCGCAAATTGATAATCGTTGCACTGAAGAAAAATAATAAATTTTAATAAATATTTGTTTGAATAGTTCTGAGACTTCTCTGAGTAAATATTTACTAAATATAGACATATATTTATTCGATCCAAAAACCATTTGATTCAACTACCATTTAAATTTATCATTTTTTTATTCAATAAATATTTATTTATTGTAAGCAAATGTTTACTTAATACTATTCAAACAAATATATATTGAGATTTAGTAAATTTTTTTTTATGTATGCAATTCATCTATTCGCAGAACGATATACGATGGTGATATATGATGTTGGACATAGACTGCGTAATCGTCATTTCTTATCATTTCACCCGTTTATCGTTTCTTTCCATTGCTATTATACCAATAGAAAATAATGTGATGTTAATTTAATATAGACAATATTTGTTAAATAGATTGTCAAACTGACATTTTCGCGCGATGAATATTCGAAGTTAATTTGTGCTTCCTGTCGTGGACGTTGAGTTCGCTCAGGCATTGTGTGACGTAAAATTAGTTTTACGTTAGAAGAAAGGAAAAACAGGTGGCTGAAACCGTAGCGGAAAGCGAAAAATGAATTCCTCCGTACCTGAGCTAAAAAAACGCCTCGTTTAATCTTGTCTCCGTAATGACTCCTTTCCTCCCTTCCGTCCTCTTCGCAATCGTTGCGATACAGAAATCGCGTCGGCCATTTAAAGCTCCGAAGTTTCATGGATTTAGAGATTATAAAGGAGAAATCTTCACTGAGGGACGATTCTGAGACTCGTGATTGATACGATAATTCAGAGGAGAACCGCGATCGTTTAATGGTCCGAGAAAATCCACTCGAAAATCCGACTTCGATAAATCTCGCTTGGAGAGCTCAAGTTGAGATTTCCAAGCGTCTGCGACGTTTAATCTTTCTTCCGGGAGAAAGACACAAAAAAATTACGAGAAGAAACGTCTCCCGTACGATTTTACGGTAGCACGGTTTTTTAAAATTTAGGATACAAGCTAGTAACTGTAACTGAGTGTTTTACGCAGAATGCGACGATTTTACTTTTTAAGGGAACGCGGAAATCATCACCCCGCACACGCGCCGATGTGCGTTATCATGTGTGATAAACGAGCAAGCTAATCCCAGGTATTTTCCAGGCTTCCGCATTCGTGCCGCGCAAATATTAATAATTCGTAACTAGAAGGAGCGACCGTCCGAATCTCATCATGTATATTTGCATTACAAACACTACTCCTTCTTGCGTGTTACCCATATTGAGTGGATCAAATTGCGGTAGATGGAACGATAATCCATGATGTTTGATCCATGCATTGATCGCGGAACTCGAAACGACGACACACCCGCTATTTAATGCTACACGTGCGACGTAGAATGGAGATGTAATACCTAATGGACTTTTTATAATAAGCCATTATCTAAGCTTTAAGTTTTAAGATATGAAAAATTGATCAATCATAATCGATTATTTTTCATACATTTGACTGTGACTGGTTAATTTCTTACGGCTTATAAGACTTTGGCTTAGGTAATGGCTTATTGTAGAAAGCTCATAAAATATAGGCCTTATTAGCGCGTAAGGTGATATTTTCTTAAAACATTGTAGTGAGCAACACAAACCTGCGCAAGTGGTTCTCGCGTTTAAATTAATAAGTTATATCTTCGTTCGCGGTGCAGAGATGTCTATATCTGTTTTCTATGGCTAAACTCGTGTACACTTTTGGAATTTACAGTAAGATAGATATATGTTTGATATTTGGCAAAAATAATTAGAAAGGGAATTCTTGTGCAGGAATAAAAAAAACAAACCTTACATGACAATTCTAGATGTATCTATTAGATTCTCCTTTTTCTTACATTAGAACCATTAGTTGTAAATTGTAAACCATCTGTAATATTTTGGGTGAGAAATTAGCTTTTTTTTTATTGATAATTACAGATTATCAATAAAAAAAATCTGATGAATCTGTTTTTGAGTGAGAATATTCTTCGAGA
The DNA here is from genome assembly GCF_001594055.1 of Mycetomoellerius zeteki. Classification (NCBI taxonomy): domain Eukaryota; kingdom Metazoa; phylum Arthropoda; class Insecta; order Hymenoptera; family Formicidae; genus Mycetomoellerius; species Mycetomoellerius zeteki. Next base: position 1,876,798 of record NW_017257632.1, read on the forward strand.
GGAAAATTATCTTGCCTTCTAAATATTAAATTTCAGTCCTTAAAATTTCCCTTCAGCTTGTTAGAAATTTTCATTTACCAAAAATCACGAATTTTCATTTCATTCGATGTCCGAAGATATAACTCAGGAATTATCGTGCAAAATGCGCATTCGCGCAAAAAGATAAGAATACATGATCTAAATTAAGGTATTGCCTTTGCATTATTTACATTTTAGTTACGTGATAATTCTGAGCAGCATGAGAACCACTTGTATTCGTGAGGCACGTTTAACGCTAAAATGATAATCTGTAATTATGATAATCTTAATAACAGTACAACTGTTCATTCCTAGCGAATTTAAATTGCACATTGGATTATCAGCAACGAGGATGAGATGCCTTTAACATTAAACGTACACCACGAAAGCGGGATTTCTGACTTAAAATCCCATTAACGCGTTATTGCGATTATAAGATTCATTAGGAACGTTCAGCACGACAGATACTTAATAATGCGATTTTCTTTGCATCGATCATAGCTTCGTTGCGACGATCATCCTATTATTTTCATTGTTAATCGCGCGAACGCACAGCATTTGAATTTTCGCAAAGTGCATTATTCGCGAAACAGGCAGTCTTTTTCTGATCATCAAGGAATTCGGTGTCAAAATTTTATGATAAAAGATCTAAAAAAATTATGAATATCATGGGTTTATAAAAATCTAATGACTCTCAAGAGAATTCAAGATTTTAATCCAAGAGGAAATATTTTGGGATGAACGGTGAATTTAAAATACATCTGGAATTGAAATTGTAGTTTTGAATGTAGAATCTCACTCTCTTTGCTATTTATTTTTTTGTACAGATGGAACTTTATTATGTGTAAAAAAGTCACATATTAGCGTAATATATAATATTTAGTTTTAATAATATGATTAATTAATTTAACAAAGTAAGTTTAAAATAATAGACGTTCCTTCTATATAAATAAGTGACAAAATATATATATAATATAATATAATATAATATAATATGGTTCAAGACACAATTTAATTCTGGAAGTGAAAATTTCACTGTACTAAACAAATACGTGAGTATTTATTTAGTGCTACAATCTAAACATGTAGAGATATATATCTCGTTCCATATTTCGCGAATAATTTTGGGTTACAAGTACATTATTATTCAATTGTTACGCACTCGCGAATATGCACTTAACATGAATTTAGCGTGCAGCTATTCAGCTACGCGATTTCAGTTGTAAATCCTTCATTTATTCGTAAGAATAATCCGCTTTCCTTGCCGCTTTACCGAAAACCATTCCATAACTATTAATTCGCATATTTCCCTTTTCCTCTCGCCTGTACACAGTAGCGACTTCATTGTATTACCTATGTGTTTTTTCGGGAGATTTTTTTCTACTTTTGTTTATACTTTTTTTTACAGCGTATTGTAACTCGTAGGTTTGACGTGATGAATAAAGCTGCTTGCGTTTCTATCTTGCGAAGGGCAACCAATCCCTTTCGAAAGCGCAATAAATTTGGATATTATATTTTGATGTAAGAGATTATTTATTGACCTTCATCCCTTGGAAACTTTCTTGGAATTTGTCTATTTATTATTGTTTACCCTACTTTTCTCATATCTTTTAAAGTTCCTGAATCCTCATTTCAATCATATTGAATCGTGACGTTATAAGCGATACGTTTTTCTTACATGCCATTTACAAATAAAAACAATTTGAATAAAACGGAATAATGAGATCGCTGTAAAACACTTGTAAAAATGGGCCGAGACTATCACCATCATTTCCCTTTGATAGTCAGTAAATAGTCGTAAATGGCACGTAAAGTGGCGTTTATACTATAAAAGGAAAATGTTTATTTGTTCTGGAGACTATTACGTTGTACTAAAGGAAGAAGATTTAATCGTTAAATAAATCCCGAAGTATATGCATTTCTCGCTTAAATAATCAAGATAACATATATAGCTTTTTCAATATCTATTATGCTCGTGCATCGATTTTTCATCATTTCCGCGAAGATGATAGATAAAACACAATCGCTCTTCGATATCGATCCATGATCGAATACATAACTGATTTGTTAGCGTGATTTTATTGGAATTCCTATTGAGTATGTCTTATCTAACTTGCCATCAAACATTCTGTTTAAAATAGAAAATCCGTAGAGATAGTTATTTTCTAAAATGAATATTTGTCATACAAAAAGGAATATTTATTCCAATTTTAAATTAAAAAAATTTTTTTTATGTTATAAGGTCAAAATCTACACTGAAAAAAAAAGATTAGCTGCTGCAGCAAATTAGATGGTAAAATATGGCATAGCATTTTTAATTGGTTGCGACAGCCAATTTTTGGTTGTGTTAGCCTATCAAAATCCTTTACTGACATTGCAGATAGGCTAACACAACCAAAAATTGGCTGCAGCAACCAAAAATTAAATGCTATGCCATATTTTACCATCTAATTTGCTGCAGCAGCCAATCTTTTTTTTCAGTGTATTGATTTCTTTCTGTATCGTCATATTTTTGATGTAGGATAAAATTACGTTAAAGTACGATAATGTGCTATTATTTGAATCCAGAAATGTTGTCGCTTGCGAGAGGTAGGAAAGTGATGAATTACGTCCCATTCATTAGGTATTTCCATAATTAAATATAGCGTGCAATTTATCAGAGAAACGCATGTCATGGAAAATTTATCGACAATACGATGCCGCGTTTAATCCTGCTACGAATGACAGCGCGGCTACCGTTTATATGTTCTGTGACCGGTTTAATTTATGTTTATTAAATGACAAGCGGGCGTTCGTTTGACAGAAGTTATTGGCACAGATAATAATAATAATCGTGTACCGTATAAATTATTTAGTTATTGACTTCATTATCGCTGTTAAATTTATTGCAAGATTTGCGATTGCGTCAAAATTACAATATTTACGTTTAACATTAAACGCAATAAAACGAGCTTTAACAACGATTTTATTTGATAAGAAAGTTTTCTTAAATCTCTCGAAATTTAATAAAATTCTAGGAATGTTCTTTTATAAAAAAAAAGTGATATTTATCTTGCGTTATGACTAGACATCGGATTTTTATGCAGATATTTTTTGTAGACATGTACAAAATATGCAAATTTACACAAATATGTAAATATGCACAATATACACAAATAAATATGCATTTTTAAAATGCTTCTAATAAGACAAATTTTTCTATTTTGATGTTACTTTCCAATCTACTTTCTAAAAAAATATAAAATTGCATAAGAATCCGATGTCTAGTTATAACACCAACACGGATTAAAAATTTTCACATTGAAGCAGACAGAGATTCTAGCTAGGAAAAAGCTGAGAAGAAGAGAAAAATGATGAAAATGTCTTGACAGTAGTCTCCGTGAGGTGAAACGTGCGAAATGGTGCGAGAAAGTTCAACGAGTTACACAATGCGGTGTTCCTCAGATGCATCCGTTTGCTTTTCTCACAAGGGGAATGCAATAATCTACGTCAGCGAGCTGTTTCCGTTGGGAAACTCGAAGGAGAACATGTCGGACGTGGAAAGGAAGAAATGGAGAACGTTAAACGAGAAATTCGACTCGACGGTGAGAAAAATTGAGAATTGCGCTCTGCAAGCGATTGAAATCGGATTGAAGTGTCTGTCATATGACTAGAAGCAAGACTCACCAGTTAATGGTAAGCAACCGCGTTTAGTGGGGCCGCTTTTATTTCTCTTTTCATTCTTGTAAATCCGTGGGGTATTTTCGCGTCGGATGTTCCGTTTATGAAAATCGGACAATCCGCATGTTGCACGTCCGGTTCGCCACGATTACATTGGACACATTTGCTTATTTTATTAAATATTCCGTAAATTCGACTCACGTACGTACGTAACGAATTTTGCCACATTGTCGCATAAAATAATTATCATTCGCGGTTTGTTTATACGTATCCTTCTGTTTTTTATGTGATTCAAACGTACACGTTCTCTCGCGTAATTTTCGATTCGCATTGCGCAAATTAATACATCGTTATTCCTACAAATTATTTTAACGAGTAGAATTTCGCACGCTCAAAAATACTCTCTACATTATTAAAATTTTTGTAAATATAAAATATTTTCATAGTATAAAATAATTTAATAGCATAAACAATAATTTAAAATATTTTTGAGGTAAACATTGAAAGTTGAGATTAGACGAAAAGATTATTTTTAAAAAAACTCTCTTTATATTCGTTTCTCTATCTCTTTTTCTATTTATCTCTATATTAAATCTCTATATCAGAGAAAAATATAATTTTATCAGTATGAAGAAAAATTATTACTGTATTTTTCTTATTTTGTGTTTTCCTTCAAAAAACATTCTTGAATATACCGCAATTCAGTTTGACCCAGTTTCTCTTACTCTTGTTGGGATATTATAAAAATGGAGATATTCACTGGCAATTTTTAATCTATTTATTTTAAACAAAAATCTCAAAAAGCGTGACGAGAATCATGAAATCAAAACGGAGCGCTTTTATATGAAAATATTTTATACAAAATTTTATACGAAAGCGCGTTGCTTTCGTTCGGATTTTCAATTCTGCGTATACTCCCGTTCATTTCAGTGGTTATCGTGATTTCTAAATCATTTTGCTGTTTCGATCGAATCAGATAAGCGAAAGATTAGTGATAATGATGACCAGATAGTGATGGTAGTGATATATGGTGACTCCGATATCAAATTGTCCATTTGGTGCGTTTCGCGCCGAAACAGTTTGCATCTTTCATTTATCTCCGGTGAACTTTGTGTTATTCGCGGCGAAAAATTGGAGGAGACAAGTTAAAGTGTTAATTAAAGCGACGATACCCAGTCGCATCGGATACAAAGTTGTCTTTTTTCGATACCCTTTGAAGAAGCAACCTAATTCGCTGGAGAGAATGGAGGGCACGGGGATGATTACCGGAGTCCCTGTGCATCAGGAAGGCAGGAAGCTGTGGCAGTATCTTGCAGCCATTTCCGGTATTTAAGGATATTTATTAGCGCTCGTGGTATAATATTTTTTTTTACGGTGAGTTATACAGATCGAAGGAAGCATCGGATCTGCATTGAGTGATGAAGTGGAGATTGTGAGAAATCTTGTTCTGATAATTACTTCTATTTATGACCGATATATTATGTAATTGCATTCTTAAAATGCAATGCGTATACGTGTCTGAGTTTATAGCGCATAGCAGTAATTCAATAAACAGCCAGCTGTATCCGAGAGTGTATTTAAATACAATTTATACTGTTTATTTGTGAGCTAACTGCTGCTCGAAAAGAGTATGGAATATGTTATATCAAATTGTGTGCAGTAAATATTGCAAATGTGCAACTGACTTGGAAATATCATTAATAATATTTAGCATTTGTCCTTGCAATTTATTTTTTAATCTATATGTTTTAAACGTCAATATTCAAATATTTGATATTACTTGTATTTAATAAAATATTTAATATCATTTAATATTTGATATATATTTGATCTTGATATTTTTTATACATATTTACGATGTCATTTGTAATGCATATTTTATAATTTTACCAATGATTAGATTAAAAAGTATTTATTTTTAAACAAAGATAAGTAAAAATTGTCTTGAAGTGATTACAGAAATATAGATCGCAGTACTTATCTTTCTAGAACATTAAAACTTGCAGACAATAAATAAAAATAATGCCATGTTAGTTTTGCATTAAAAAATAAAACGATTTTTTACTTTATTCCTTTTGTTTTTAAGTTTGTTTTCAGAAGTAAGCAAAAATTTAATTAAAAACTGTAAACTTATCTTATATCACAAAATGATTGTTCAATTAGGTAATATTAATTTACTATAGTATATTTATCAAGCTGATGATCGTTAATCACAATGTTGTTATCATAAATTATCAATTGACGTAACTACGAGAGAAACTTCAATAATCATGTATCAAGCGTACTTAAATATTTAAATACTTAAATATTTAATTCTAATTGACGAAAGTCATTTTCTTCTTGGAGGCTTTATGTTTCCTGAAGATTAAATTATCATAGATAATATATAGATTTCTTGTTCGCTTCTTTTTGTTGTTTATGAAATTCCTGTATTGCAAGTAGAGATAAAATGATCATTAGATCACAATTTAATTAAATTGCTAAAGATGTAATCAGACATATATCTCAATATAGATTAACACAACTCGCTAAAGTTTCGTTATCCGCAAAATTTGTTAAGAAATTACATTCTCCTGTCAATAAAAGTACTCGAACTCCACGATCGAGAAAGGCGATAATGATATTAATAACAAAGTCTACTTCATATTTTTGTTCTTTTAACAAAATTATCTTCTAGCAATGTTCACAGTTTTTATTTAGAATTAAATTTACTTGTATTTTATCTGATAAATAATTAAATTTGCATTTTATCTGGTAAATAATTAGATACATTGGTATTCCAAACAGATGAAGCTACATAAAAACCATGTAAATTATGTATTCTATCAAAGAATTATATACAACCTGTCATTAAAAATCTTTTAAATAAAGTGCTATTAATTAGAACATTATTTTAAAATGACATTAATTAGTGCGATTTCATTGAATCAAAGTAAAATCTACAGTTTGATTTTGAATTGAGCTTTAACGAATTGAACAAAGTGGATTTAACTGGACACCAATAAGTTCGTTACGCTACTCAGTCAATCGGATTGAGCTTATTATATTGATTAAACTTCACAAGTATGTATATCGCTAAAAAGAGGAGGATATTATGTTTGCAGACTATCTCCCAAGTTTCATGATTTTCCTGCAAAATTAGATATAACGAGGTCGTAGTTCCACCGTCCGTAATAATTAGACCGTCCGTTATTATGAAATCTCGTCGAATAAGCTCATATTATATTTCGGTTATAAGTCCGTGATATTTATTGAAACAGCATCGTACTTTGCTCTGAAAGACGGAGGTGTCCGCCACGCCAATAAAATCCGACGATGTTTGTAAGCGCTTGAGACGCATGGCTGGCGAAATTTCAAAAGACAATAGATTCCTTGTTCCGCATAATTTCACGAATTGACTCAATTCATTCTCGGTGTGTTATAAAGCACTACTGTCTATTTTCGACGGTAGTTGTTATCGTCTGGAGAGTTTCGGTGCCCGATAAAATAATTCTGTCCGCCTTATCGCGCGCGTTACAGTCATTTCTGAGTGCCAACAGCGGATTAGCACGATATGAAAAGGATTTAGTTTACAATTATCGCATTAATATTTGAACATATGCCATTCGGCGCCGGTGATATGATAGATCATTGTAAGAAAGAAACTATTCACTCAGAGGATGTAGCGGCAAGTTATTTTAATGAATTCGTGAAATTTGGCATGTTTTTTATCGAAAAAGATAAATTATTTCTGACAGATGATAATTTATATTTCGTCAGACGAGCGTAATGATGTAATGAGATTGTAGAACGATTGATAACAATGAAGCTAAATGCTTAAACCAAAAAACTTTTCTCTTAAACTCATGATATTAAATATTCAGTTCTTAAATTTCTAATATTGAATCTAACATTCAGTTTTTATTTTCTTAAATATTAAATTCTTAATATTCAATTTATAAACATAATTCAACCGCCTATACTGGTCGCGAAGCTAGATCTTTAATACTTTAAATAATTCAATATGAATTATATATATACTATATATATATATACTTGCATATATAGTATAACATATTTGTAGTCCTTCAAATTGCACGCCGAATTGGTTTTCCGAACTTATAAACGCAATTAAACTCGAATAATATCACGATCTTTTTCAGCACATTAACATCTTGCTAATATGATGCCTGATTGTGCATCAAAATTATTTAAGAATTGCTTGTCAAAATTTAATTTAATTCGTGATATTATTCGAGTAGTTTAATTGCGTTTATAAGTCCGGAAAACCAATTCGGCGCGCAGTTTGAAGGACTATAAATATGTTATATATGCAAGTACATATAATATATATAATTCACATTGAATTATTTAAAGCATTAAAGATCTAGCTTCGACCGGTATAGGCTGTTGAATTTCTATTATTAATTGTGTTTCTCACATGGTACGGTCTAAAAATAATATTCTTATTCTTAATATTCAGTTCTTAATATTGAATGTAAAATATTCAATTCTTAATATTAAAATAAGCACAAGTTTCTTTACTAATTTACAAACATTTCGGTAATTCAACATGAGTCTAATAAAATTGGTTCAAAAAATAATCAAAGGTAATTATTCGCGATACCTATTAACGTTTTCAAACTTAATTAATTAGAAGATTTAATTTTAAATGTTAAGTAAAATACCTGCTCAGTAAAGCTCTTTAAGTTCTCTTTAATCAATTCGACGTTTAAATGCTCTCCAGCCAGCTTGATGGCGCTCGCCGTTGGCACTGCTCTGGCTTGGACGTCTCCCGTTCTACCCCAGCTGTATGAGGAGAGCTCTTGGCTGGTTATCACTAAGGAACAGGGTTCCTGGGTGAGCTCGTTGCTGGCCTTGGGCGCGATATTGGGCGCTGTTCCATCCGGACCGATGGCCGACAAACTCGGCCGAAAGAAAACACTTCTTCTGCTGGCTGCTCCGTTTCTTCTGTCCTGGGTGATCATCATATTTGCCTACAAATTATGGCTGATCTACCTAGCTAGGTTCATAATTGGTGCCGCTGTAGGAGCAGCCTGCGTCGTCGTGCCAACTTACATCTCCGAAATTGCGGAGACTTCAACTCGGGGCTCTCTTGGTGCCATGTTTCAGTTGTTTATTACAATTGGGATCTTACTGGCTTTTATATTCGGTGCCGTAATGAACTACACGGCGTTCGCTATAGTCTGCGCCCTCATAGAGGTCGGTTTCTTGAGCTGTTTTATATTTATGCCGGAGTCGCCTATTTGGCTGGTGGTAAGTCTAATCGACAGTCCTCGATTTGCGTTTTTTGATTATCTTTCTATATATATATATATATATGTATGTATAGGTTATTTTGAATTATATTATAAATAATTTTATAACACACAGTTAACAACCGTTAAATTGAAAGAAATATTTTAATTATAATGATTGAACTTATTCACGAAGAAAAATTTGAATATGTCTTGAATCTTTATAGAACCAAGGACGGAAACCGGAAGCCACGATAGCGATGTCAGTCCTCCGAGGAAATTCTTATGATCCATCGGAGGAACTCGCGGAAGCGCAGCGAGAAGCCGAACAAGCAGCATCGAGAAAGTCGAGCGTATTCGATCTCATACGAACCTCGGCAGCTAGAAAAGCTTTGCTTGCTTCGTTGGGTGGCATGTTCTTTCAGCAATTGTCCGGCATAAACGCGGTGATCTTCTATACTGTTACTATATTCCAGGCATCCGGAAGCTCAATGTCGCCGGATGTCGCTTCTATAATCGTAGCGATCGTTCAGGTATATATAGCTTACACAAAAGCTTGTATACTTTCATAGAATTTTTATAGAATACTTTCATACAATTTCTTTCATAGAAAACGAATTGTGTTTCTATAACAATACTTTCTGTTCAGACAAGAAATATGACCTAAAGAATCTTTTCCTGGGAAAATTTTCGGAGTTTAATTATCTTACTAAAGTATAATTAAAGTTTTTTTTAATATTTGCGAGTTAATTATATCGAATATGCTTTTATGTGATATCATGTATACAATTCGTAGGTTTTTTTTTGTTTTTCGCAGTTGAATTTTATACAGAGAAGACAGTTTTACTGAAGTATTTAAAAATTTAATTAGATACAGACTCGAAAATAATTTTGTTGGATATCAAAATAATTGTGTAGGACGTTCAAATTAGTTGCTGAAATGTCAAAACTTTGTTGAACCATTAAAACAATTAAATTCTCAAACATGATAAAACGTTGCAAACAGTTTCATCATATTTGAGATTTTTAATTATTTTAATGGTTCAACAAAATTATTTTCAGACCTATATTTCGCTAAATTATTAAATATTCTAAAATTGTTCTTTCCTTGTATATGATATTCGTTGTCGATGATATATATATATATATATATACACGTATATATTAAAAACATATATCTACCGCAATAACTATCCCTTGCAATTATTATTAACTGTTTATCATGGACGATGATTAAACAAGCTATGGTCCACTTGATCTATAAATACTTTTCGAAGCATTTTTGATTAGTCAATTAGTAAAATTTTTTCTTCCGATTGGTCAATCAAAAACTTGAAGCATTTATAGCATCAAGTGGACCGTACCCACAGTATATTTACCTGAAACCATCGTTTCTGGTAGATGATTACGACAGTTGTAGCAGCAATGATTGTGGATCGTGCCGGAAGGAAACCGCTACTAATATTTTCCTCGAGTGTCATGCTGATCAGTCTTGTGGCCCTCGGTTTGTATTTCAATACTAAGACGAGAGGAAGTGATGTCAGTAATCTCGGCTGGCTACCACTCACATCCCTGACGTTATTCATGATCTCCTTTTCTATTGGGTGAGTATTGCAACTAAATTGCATTCGGATCTTTTGAAATAATCTGGAATAACATATTCATATTCGTAGTGTAGACTATCCCAGAAAATCATTTCATGTTATTATTCCATGTAATTAATGCCACCCTCGTTTTTCTCTATTATCTGATTGCTATTAAATATATTTCAGATATAATTCAGAAATTATATATATATATCACAACCCATAATATAGATTATAATAATTTCTGAATTTACAATATAGATTTTTTATTATAATATAAGTAAATAGAAAAAGAAAGATTTTAGCAAACAAACTGATTTGTCGTCATTTTGACTGAAATATTTGATATAACAATTAGTCTAAATTGTCTAAAAAGAACGAGTAAAACATCAACTGCGTGTGTTACATTTTATGCGTAGAATGGGCCCGATACCATGGATGCTGATGGGTGAACTGTTTCCCGCGGAGACCAAGGCGGTCGCTTCCGGTATCGCCGTGATGCTGAACTGGTTCCTGGTGTTCCTAGTGACGAAGACCTTTCCCACGATGAACGAAGGCTTGGGCGCAGACGTCACTTTTTGGATCTTTGCTACGATCATGGCGATCGGCACTGCATTTACGTACTTTTTCATACCGGAAACCAAAGGAAAAACCTCTCAGGAGATTCAGGAAGAGTTGCAGGGCAACGTACAATCGAAGAGGACGAACGCTTAAATTGTATTAATGAATTTTTTACCTGCTTGTAGCATGACATATGGACAAACAATAAAAAAATATTTTAATACATCAGCGATACATCAAGAAAAAAACTGCTTAAAGAATATAAACTGCCAAAAATTGAAAAGAAAATTAAATTTAATGAATGACTTATCATTCTTTTACTCTCGTCCGTAAATTTTTCCATGTTTGAACATATTGTTATTATCCCTCTATAAAATAGATATAATTTTTGTTTACATAGATTTATCGATGTGTACACGACACGTGTGATTTTTATCAGTTGTGCACATTTTTAAATTATTATACTTTTTAAACACATGTGCATTATCGTAGAAGAAAATAATAAGAAGTAATATCTCAATCTTAAACACTATCGCATCACTTTATGTTTTGGGACTTCATTTTAATTAATACTAAATGTACGATTAATCATCTTTGTGACATTCTACTTAGGATAGCATAAGAAAATATATGCATTTAGTCAAGCAATTTTTTTACATTATAGCCAGAAATAGAATTAATTGCGATAATAATAGATGTTATATACTTAAAACGAATTATTAGTTTATTATAAATGTTGGAAAATATTTTAAAAATAAGAACAGCTATTAATATATTATTATAAACTCCGTGATATATTACTTTAAGTTAATATAGAGACGCGAATGTAATATTTTATTCAAGTTTAGATAGATATATAAATCACATTTTCTCCACAAAAGAAATTTTATTTTTCCTAATCATGTAACCTTATTTTTTCTACAACTGTAGAAGATAAGCGCAACCCTGAAAAAATGTATTTCCTAAAACGATTAAAACAATTTCCATTAACTACATTTTTTCAGAAAATTATATGATATAAAGTGTCATTATATTTCTGCTCTAGAATACAATAAACATAAAGCGCTACTACGTAGTTTTGAAGAATAAAAAAATGTCAACGTCAGTATACATAGGTGCGTCTTACTCCTATTATCTTCTTTTTGCGTTCGCATAAACGACGTTTCATGACGAGTACAATATCATACGGTAAGATAACACAGATTACGATTGAGGCTATCGAAGAGCTGTTTAACCGCAATCAATTGATTAAAGTCACAAACAATTTTACGTGAATTGGGTGATGAAATTTAATTTAACTTCCCTTCCATAATTTTGTGTCTTCGTTTACTTAACGTTTAACATTTAAATTTTAGAACTACCTAGTCAAAAATTTGATTTATAAGATGGTTATAAAAGACGTAATTCATAAAAAATATTCTATACGCCAGTATTAAAAAACTGAAAGTATTATTAAATATTATTTACATATTATACCTATATTATTCAGATATAATTCATAATATATCAAGAGAGAGAGAAAAAGGGGGGAAATATTACTTAAAATAAATATTACTTAAAAGTAATTTGTTTTCAATAGATTTGTATAAAATTTGCAATAGAAGATTTTTGCAACATGCGCACTTATTCAGTGTTATATTCTTATTTTCCTGCTTTACGCTTGACAATTACGCGAATACATAATTGGAAGTGTTTCAAACGGATGTCATAAACTGTTTTAAACAAATGTTTAAAGCGACATTTCATGACGTAGCTAAAATCTGAATGGAAAATTGTTATATATATTTTTCTACGTGTATGCAGTTTACTTTGTGTAACATAATCGTAACCGTGACCTTGTGATATTGCGCATACTTATTATGGAAATTCCCCTTGCGGTAAAACGTATTGATAAAATAGCGATTGTTGAATTGATAGATACTCAACTTTTTATTGCTCTAAGGTTATCGTAGTAAGTGCGAAGTCATCGTCGCTTTTCGTGAAATCTACGAATGAGATTAGAAAGGAATGCAACAGCCATTAACTTTTTTATATTTACGCAAATGTAGATAGTTATGTATTTGTGCGTAAGAGATTCTAAATTTAAAACTATTATTGTAATTAATACATAATTAAGAAATAAAATAAAACAAAAGATAATTTTTCTCAGCAAAGATAACCGATAAAAAATACTTGGACATTAACATGATGTATATAACAGGTAAAAATACTTTACATTAAAAATGTACATAAATATGTTAACAAAATTTTGATAATTTTTATCTTTTAATTATTTTACAGTAAACTTCAATATATCAAAGTTAACGGCTTAATTCGTTTTCTAAAATACTTCCAATACTGGTGTCGAATAATAATCTCTCATTAAAGTTTTATTAAGATGTCCAACTCTCTCTCTCAAGGAATAGAAATACGGGTAATAATCAGATATCCATAAAATAATTTTATTTATGATGCAAGCGAACTGAAAACGCTTTTGCTATTATTCAATAAATGGTATAGTATTCTATATCTTGCTTTCATAAAACAAAGTACTTAAAATTCAATTTTGTGAGAAAAAGCTTCAATATAAAATTCATGGAAAATAAAAATAAAACTAAATTCTATTTTTCATTTTTATATCTCAAAAGTTTAATTGGAATCAATAAATATACGTAAACTTGGTGAATGCAAAATCAATATTATTTTACTAGAATTTTTTATAAAAAATAATCTCTGAGAAAATTTTAAATAAGAAATGATTCAGAAATGTATAAATAAACTGAGAAATTATGTAATAAAAAAAAATATAAATTTTTATTGGTATGAAAAGGAATGATAGCAGCCGTTACGATAAAATGATTCTTCTATAGTATATCAAAGTTTTTATCCCATAACTAGAAAGTTTATCAAAGACACTCGAGAAAGTTAGTTATGTAGTAAAATCATATCTCGTCCGGTGATAAGGGATTATCGACAAAATCTTGTTAATATAACGTCATTTTCTTAGGAAACTCAAATAAAACTTTCCAGAAGATTTAAGATTTGCAAGAAGGAAAATTTTAAATTTACACAATTTGTGTGAGACACTCTTATTTATTATAATAAAAGCAGTAGTAGCACACGTCAATCGCTTATTCGATACCCTCGCGCGCACATGGCGAGTGTAATTTATCGTTATATAATTAATAGATACAGATATTAAACATCCGCGTCGATTAATATTGTAGGATCAGTACCGTATATAGAATATATAGGAAGATTAATATTTAATGCTAAAAATTTCCACGCGAAATAACACGGATTTTGCATTTTTAAAGTGGCGCACAAATCATCTTTTATGATTAAAATGAGCTTTGTGCAGTGAATAAATGTTTTGCCAGTTGTCGCTAAAACGCTTTTTAAATATCAGTTCTCAAGTCTGAAGTCAATGTGAACACATTTTCCGCGGTTACAAACGGTTAAAATGTTTACAGATATTTATCGATACTTTATTTTTTAGTAACGTTAAAAAAATATATATGGCTTGTGTTACATGATGTTACACAAAGTGCTGGAATTCATAAAATATTAATCAAGTTTTTGAAACGGCATTAAATTTTATGAATTGTTAAATTAAAAAAGAATATTAAAACAAGAAAATATTCTTGAATAAAAAAAGATTATGGTAGAATGAAGCAAAAGAATTATTACACGTCATGAGTGAAAAATGCATGTTGGAGAATCAGTTCTCAACGTGAAAAATATTTTCCGATATTAAACATAATCCGCTTTTAAGATTTTTTTAATATTTTTTAAAACTCATAATTAAAAAATGCGTGTTTTTCCTCTGATGCGTTTTTTCCTTTTGAGGCGCTTTGGATTAATTTATTCTGACATAATAGGGAGTTTTTGCAATAACGTGAATTCAGATACGGTGAACGCTAAAGTCACGCTATTCTTTTCTTAATTAATTGTTAAGAAGAAGATAACCTAACCTTAGCGTTCACTGTATCTGGATAAACGCTATTGCAAAAACTCCCTAATAAGGTAGTAAAGTGTTACCTTAATTCGTTCTTTAACGTTGTAGAATAATTATACTAGGAAGAATCATTCTTCGATTGTTATTTATCGTTCGTAGATTGCAATGGCATGTCTCAATAACGCACATATGCACTCACAAAGTACTGTGAGCGATAAACATAAGTGCATTCCGACATGAACGCTCTTTATCATGTCTTGCACGTATTCTCCCATTTCGCGTTTTTCATTAATCCTCTCACTTGTAGCACTAGTTTTATGTCTTCTTTTTATATGCCATGCATTTTTTCAATTAGATTATGCAACATAATTTCGCGAAAATTGTGTGTTGTTCAATGATTACATTCCGAGTTCTCGTTATCATCGCACTTGGGAGTGATTAGGTGAACGATATTGATGTCGATTTCGTTGTTGATCAAGTTGAAGCACCATTTCGAATTTAGCATTGTAATAAGATAAATTTTCCTACTGATTTTTTCACAATGGCATTTTATTGTTCACGTTACATAATATAATGAAATCGTACAATATAAAGCAACAATCTTTTACTTCTGCAAATAAAATCAGAGTTTCCTAGAAATATTTCAATATTTTACCGAAATTAAATTTGGTAATAAAAAATAATAGATCCTTATTTTATATTCACATTATTTCTATTTTATTATTAAAATTTTATATAAATAGAAATATTTTAACATCCTTTAAAGAAATATCGACTTTTATTTTATAAACTATATTGGATATTTTTCCGCTAGCAAGCACATTCTTCTTCTATCCTTCAATTAATTTAGATTCAATCTCCAAGTTTCTTTTAACAAGAAATTACAGGTACATTATTTTATTTTTCTAAATCACAGATTCTAGTATTTAAATTATATAATTAAAATAATTATATAATATTTCACAGAGAAAGAATTAATATATTATTTTTAGAGCAGATTTTAAATTAAAAATTCAATTTATGTTAATTTAAAGAAAAAGTGTCGTTTTCATTAAATGCCGCATTTCAAGCACAAAACAAATTTTCTTAAGCTTTTCGACATTCTAATTGTTAGAAAAGAAAAAATTAAATAATTAATTTCTCGAAATACAGTCGCAAACTGACAATACAGTGAATACATAGCTATAATGACGTAGCTACCGCAATGTGTATCATTAGTTGGAGACGTACGCCAGAAAATCCCATTGGCGAGGACTTCTTGCTCATGCAGAATAAAAACCGAGGTTAGGCAAGGGTAATAACTTCTTCATGTCAAGGGAAGGTAATATCTCTCACCGAAACTAAATTGTAGCTTCTTCGTTAACAACTGAGCCAGCTAGTTACGCGCATTGCAGTGACTATACGTAAAACTAGGAAATGGCAAGAGCTTTAATTGTCAGTTTGCGTCATGTTAATAAATCAAAGTTCGTCATTAAGAAAGAGACCTTTTTTTCTTTTTTCGACGAGTCTCCAAAGTTCCCGGACACTACCTAGTTAATTAGACGAGTACCTTTGGAATATGTGAGCTGTAATTTGATATTTTCCAATCAATATGTTGAAAACACTGAAACATCGGTGTTTTCTAAAACGTGTTATTTGCAACTGGAAACGTACATATACTAATTTTTCAACTTTATATAACATGTTGCGCCATTTCAAATAAATTATCTGTAATAATGACACAAATTTTCTACAAATTTTTTTTAAGTTTTCTATCTAGTGCTGCTTTCTTTTGTAGAGCAGTGCAGATAATGCAAAACAAAGAGATAAGAATTTCTATATTGTGAATTAATTCACATCATTAATTAACTTTTTTAAAAATAAAGCGGAGCTCTTGTAATTTTAGTCTTTAAATGGTATAACACAGACTGTGATTAATGAAAGTAAACTGTTGTGTCGTAAATTAAAGAGAATTGCGAAGATAAGTTTGATAACGATAAGTTATATGATCTGCAAACACAAAACGAATTAAAACTGTATCTAAACGATTTGCCTTTCTATACCGAATTCCAAGTTTTTGTTGACACTGTTGACGTATATACAAACAGAATCACATAAAAATGACTGACGTATAAGAGGACTTTTTTTGTAATCTCCCTCATTATGATGGCTTCTCTATAATGTCACTTCATACGTCGGTAATATCTCGTGATTATGTTTGCTTAGTTGTCAGTTGTGTCAATAGAAACTCGGTGTTTCCAATCGCACTTAATCCAATTTGTTTGCGAATCATCACGAGTTGTGTCTCTGGTGATTATTTTTAATTCGCGTACACTCTAATTTATAGACTTGTAACAGCCACTGGACATATTAAACAAACGTAATTATAATAAAACAATAAATCACTTCATTCGCTATACATTGTCTCGTTGTTCCATCAGAGACAGTTGCAACTGCGGCCTCAAATCATCAACGCTAACGATTACGATTGTCCATTTAAATTATAGCTCGCGGCATATGGATAAAGCTAGAAAATTAAATTCACCAGGATTAATGTTACTCGATATTATATTGGTGCAATACATCTCCGAAGTCATTAGTGTTATGTATCGACAATTCTAGTTGATTAATTTTGCTTGGCGATCTGTCTATTTCCAGATCATATAGTCCTAGTTGCAATATAAACAGGTAAGAATTTTATTAATCATCATTGACTCTAATCGGTATTTATACACACACACACACACACACACACAAGCTCGTAAGTTTTCTTAGAAACGTGTGCAATCGGTACCAATCGATTCATTTATTCCGATTAGTTCAGTTCTTCTTATTCACACAAAAAGATTGATTAAAAGAAATAAATTGTATAGAGAGAGAGAGAGAGAGAGAGAGAGAAGCTTGTTTGCAGAATGAAATTATAAATCACGTTTCGACTTGAAGCAATTATGTTTGTTTATTGAAAAATATTGAAAATAATTCTGACGCTAATATAATGAATAAATTGCTTCCTTATTTTTTTTGTTCTGCTCGGCAGTTGCGCTTCTGCACGGTAATTACAGGTTCAATCGCGTTTTAAACGTCACATAAAACGCTCGCTTATTATGCACAAGCATTCGATTGTACATTGCACCGTATCTATTGGTACCAACTGTTTTCTAACTTGCTTTTTATTTGATCTCTTTGATTCTCTGAAGTTCGTGACCTTTTTTTGTATAATTTTCAACTTTAATTGCATTTTTATTAGTTTTATTAACGCCGCGAACGAATTAAAATTTCTTTTAACGTACACAGTAAAAAAATTTGTGTATTTGTGTTGGAAACGGTTCACTCACGTTTGTGTTAATTGTTTGTATTGAATTTTTTAACATATTAATACAACATAATGTGATTATATTATTTGAAGATTTTTTGTGAAATTGATATTCAATGTTTCTTGTAGCGTTTTCGACCCGGCCGGGTTTGCACCAACCTGGGTTGGATCGGGCCGATCGGGCCAAAAACGCTATTAGTCAAAATGACAAAATTTATGAGTAAGTGAACACGTAACATAAAAATAATGTATTTTAAAACATAAATTCTAAGACAAACGGATGAAATACGTATTAATTTAACATATAAATGTTAATTTTCTGAAAAAAATATGTTCCCACGGTTTGTTTACAACTGTATCGATGTTATCTTTCTTTGTATTTATTCTCTTACATAATACCTTTTAACATATTCATCTTGTGTAAAATTAACTCAAAAATTTGAGTGGACCGTTTGGGACATGCGATTTATGTTAAATTCAACACATTTTTTCCAACTGTGTAGAAAATTTTAAAAATATATCCTATATATGAGCAAAAACGTAAATTCCATAAAATCGATGGAAAATGAAAAAAATCTTTGGTGAATGCAACAGAATTTTATCATGTCAATTAAAAATTTGATTAACACGAACGCAATAAATCACGTAATTGCAATTTGTAATGTTTGGTATTCCGTAAAACACGCTAACGTCAGTGGATCTATATATTTTATGACTAATTTACGTGTAATTGTTATTGAGGCGCCGCTATATAGTTTAACTTGTTTATCGTTATCAAGAGCTACCAGTAAGGTGACAAAGATATCAAACAATCAACACATCATCGATACAAGGTACGATTCATTGGCAGCGATATAGATTTCCGATAATTTATCGTTGTTACGTAAGAAAATAATCGGAGATTTATAACACGGCTCTCACTTAACGAAAAGATCATTTTAACGACAGTGCGTGTGCGATATCGGTAAGTCCGTTCTTTTAACTTCTATTGTACTCCTAACTACTACCAATTGAAAGTTAGCACAATTTTCCCTCCGATACATACTCATCCGGTCACCGTGAGATTAATCGCGACTATCATTGTTTCAAATCGCGCGTGAAGCTATTGCGATTATCATTGATAAACAATAAATAGCAATTTGATCTCATCGATACGTGATTTCTTTTTCGTCGCGCGTGAAAAACTGTGGCGGGGGAAAACAATTATCGATCCTCCCGATGAAAGCAATCAAATAAGTGTGAAGAACCGAATTTTTTGTCGTCGTGATAATATTTATCCGCTTGAATTAATTGTTCTGCGGACATTCTAATCCATGATTGTTCGCGAAAGGGATAACTGACACTAAAGTGCACCGAGTTCATCGAGTTTGTAAGGATCTTTTACTAAAACTAATTGTACGAACATTAACACATTGAGATTTATTATATTTTTATATACAAAAATCTAATATTGGCCAATTTGATATCAAAACACAATAATTAATTACTTATTTTAAATATAATTAAAAGGACTGTTGTCTAGTGTTTTTAGCTTTAAATAAGTAATCAATTACTGTCTTTCAGCAATAAATTGGCCAGTATTAAATTGGCTAGTATTAGCTAGATTTCTGTAAAGATATTGATCAATGTATCTATATATCTTCATTTGATTATAATCAGCTTCGTAAATCAGATTATGCTTTGTAAACCATTTATTTCATAAGTTATTTATCTTCGTTCGAAGTTTTAACCGAAGCGGTGCAACTGTTGTCCTTCTATTTCCTCGAAGTTTTACACCAATAAGCGCGTAACGTAATTGCATTTAAAACTGAAAGGACACTCCTTCGCCAAGCGTGATTTACGGAACGTATTCTATCGCGTGAAATTGAATTTTCGTTATATTATTTTCTCTCTTTACAAGCAACACGATCGTTTGTATCTGCGCGAACCTACCGTCGTCAACTCGCAATCGGGACACGGCACGCATGTGCGTAACGTGGTTATCGGTTACGGGTCGACGACGTAGGATCCGGAGTAAATCTCGTCCTGGATATTATTGATTTTTCCGTTGATACAAGCAGGCCGAGTTAGCCGTAAAATAACTTCTTCGAATTACTTTGTTCCACGCGTAATTTAATCAGTGGAAAGAAATATTATATACGACGTTCCGTTTCTTCGCATTCCGTGCGAGAGAAAGAAAAAAAGCAAAGAAAAAAAAGAGATTTATCGGCGTTCTTGACAAATACCGGTCGACTCATTACACAGGGTGTTCACAGCATGAGACTGACGTCCGAAATACGGGTACATTAATCAGTCCAGTAGAATGCCACAAAACACGGACTGAAAAGTCCAGGCTCGAAGCTTCATTGCGATTGATTCTGTTTCGTGGTTTAATCAATCGCGCCACTCGCTTGCATTAACATTATTACAACGCGTTTGATACAGCGCGCTATCGATTTTCCCTCGGCTTATATTAGGGAGAGCACCGGTGATAGGAGAATTATCTTCGAATTGGAGTGGTATATTACGAAGAGTAGATTTTACTGGCACGGTTTGCGGTTTTTTTCGTATTGAAACTCACATAAAATTTGGTGAAAAGATCCTCGTACCTATACTTTAAAGAGTTTGGAGATTTGATATTAAAAGTATTTTTTGTGAGCATGAAAGATGATATCTAGGGGCAAATTATTTCTTCATTGTCAGATAAATGTCTTCATTTATTTTGATGCTTACGCAAATTGAAAGATATAATTGGGCGCATTTATCGTGTAGTATTTGCAGCTTTTTCTACAGAAATTCTCTGGAACTGCATTCGAATTAGACTTAATAGACGAATTTTGCATTCTCTTTCTTTTTCTACAAAACGGAAGTATATATAACTATAAATTTAATTTTACCGCTTTTTTTTGTGCTATCATTTTCTTATTGTAAAGCTGAATCTCTTTTCTTGATACAAAGAAGATATCGCAAATATATATGTGAATCGGAAAAGATACGTTATCTCATCTATCATTCTAAAGTAAAAATTCTTCTTCCACAAACATTTTATCAAAATCATATGAATTGGATTTTGATGAGATCTCAAATAACAATTTGAAAATTTTCCTCTATCATCTCGTTCTCCTACTCGATGCTTCTCTCGACAAGGGTCCCTTTCGATGGAATTGATTCTTGTGGACACCATTCTGCGTGTGGCGATGCCGCGCGACCTTGATCAAGGCGCCTCGTTTCAGGGTCTAGGTCTCGAGACGTATCGCCGCAACGACCGCGATCGACCCGCGATCGAGATCGCGCCTCGCGAGGAACAGCAAAAGAAAAGAGTGGGAGACGGATCAGAGGAAGTCGAGCGAGAAAGAGAGATCGAGAAAATGACCCCCACTCGCGGCAATGAGGAAATAGAGGGGCGCTCTTATAAAGACTATGCCTACAGCCCTGTACCAGTGAGTTCCCTTTCGACGGTGAATGATACACCCCCAGTCAGAGAATCAGTGGAATTGGACATACGGAGCACGTCATTACGCACCAACGGTCATAGTGGTCCCGAAGACATGACGGAGGAGGGTTCCAAATATGTCCAGTTCCTGGCTGCTGCAGCGGGTAAGTCCCCGTCTCTCTATAAATAAAAGGTTAAATACCAAAGAGGGAGAAACATTTAATTAATTAAAAAATCAATTAATTATTGGAACACTGTTTTTTTTTTCATGAAAGTTTTGGGTTACTTGAAATTAATTTTCTCATACATTTCTTCAAAACAAATTAACTTTAAAAAATTTGATTGTAAAAATTAGAAAGACTTTCTAAATTATTTTTTGAAGGTGAGGTGCTTGATGGATTAATTTTTTAAATCATGTATTTATTTAATCAATTTATTTAAAAACGTATTATTTCTACTTGTACTGAATAGTGATGAACTTATGGTTGTGTTAAGATAAATCATCCTCGTGTTACACACAACCCGATCGATCGACTCGACGTTTGGGGAAGAATTTGTTCTTCGCGTCGGCTTCGTCATATTTCATTTCTGTATTTTCGAAACTTAAGAAAGGTTAAAAGCTAGATTGAAATATATTTGTATAATATAAGATTTGATTTCATTCTTTTTACGCGGTATTGTTTTTTAATTCTCCTGTAAAAGAAGAATTAAATTACGTTATACATTCATCGACATAGTTCAGTTCAGAGGATTTGAAACGAGCAGATTGGATAATGGGACAATAAATCATACTATTTGCTTCTTGCTAGTGCATTTACTCTTTTCATGCGTGTGACATTAATTGAAGAAAATGAAGAGGCATGATACATGAAGAGGCCGCCCGCTCTCACCACGTGTGGAGCACGGTGCGACTGCACTTTGCACGTGCGTGACGCGACCCTCAGTGTCCGTGAGAATTTTTCGAAATTATTCTTATATGTATATCTTTACAAAAATATATATTCAATTAAATAATGAAGGTCCGAAATAACGCTCAAATTGAATGTTAATAATCTAATTTCGAAGTTTATTTGGAAATTAACATTTAATTTGAATGTCATTTCGGATCGCCAATACCTAATTGGGTGTATTTTTTTATAAGAGTATTTTCCGCCCTTTTATTTTAGCCATAAATAATAAAATATTTCTAATTTTGTTCTCTTGATAGCAGCAAATAATTTATTAAAACTAGTCAAAGACGTGAAGCAAGAACGTGAAGCAGAATTGTTCAATCTTAACTATTGTTCAAGTTATACATAATTTTGTAGGGGCATCACGAAGATATTACTAATGGTGTTACTTTATCAAAATTTTATGAAAGTAGACAATAATGTGATAATATAATATAATGATAATGGAAATATTATTTCAGATGAATGAATGTGGTCAAATATTATACAAACGTTATCATAATATAATACGAGTATTTATTGTAATTCCAATAATTCAATTTCCATTTCAAAAATTAACAATAAACACGATAGTCATAATCAATAATGAAAGAAAATAACGTGAATCTTCATAGCTTGATAAAATAACAAAGAGAGATAAATTTACTCAAGGGAATTTTTATTATTTAGTAAGTACTTATTATAAACTTTATTCTGTCATTTTTCTTTTTAAAATCATTTTCCTTAAAGGAAAGAAATAAGAGCTCATTACAAAAATAAAAAAATTCCATTACGATGCTTTTGAAATGTTTTTTCCCTAACGTATAAATTATGAGAATCGAAGTTCGCAATTTAGCAGGAAAAAAACGTATAAATGATGAGAATCAAAGAATCGTGATTTAGCAGGAAAATAAGTGTATCTCATCGCTATTAAGTTCACACAATACGATTTTAACGCGGCGAGAAAGAAGAAACCAAGATAATTATTCGGCTCGATAATTTCGGTTGACCGAGTCAAGATTAGCTCAAATTTGAGGTATTAGCATCGAAAACCCACTCGGAGAAAGAACGATGCGCTACGTGCTACGATTCATGTTTACCGAGTCCTTCGCGTACTTGGATGACGGGAATATTAAACGATTCACATCCGGCGCTCGACCGAATTCAATCTTAACCGACAAAGATCGCAATCAGTTTAAACTACTTCCTCATTACCGGTGCAAGCGGTAGCCGGTCAAACGAGACCTCGAAGTGAGAATCTCGAGTTGAATGGGAGGGTCTCTCTTACGGTGCAAGTCAATCGAATTCGTAATGAGACTAGCGGCGAACCCGCAATTGTTCAATAATGATCATCGGTTAGATTGAGAGCAATCTGATTCTAGATGGAAATCAGAGTTCGATTCCCTAACGATGTGAGTTCTTTACCAAAACCGGAGTAAAATGGTTGAGTAATTTTTACCTTACAAGGCTAATAAATATATTCTGTTTATTTTTACCGAATTTATGCTTTAAGCTTTACTTGCCTGAAGGTAAAAATATCGGAGATATAAAATAAAAGGTACATTACATTAAATTATAGTAAATCCATTCAAGTAATTATTATTTACAGTAAAATAAATCATACTATTCTCAAGACTGTAAGCATAAACAACTCTCAGGACTTTATACATTGTACTTTTTACTATGCAGTAAGATTTTATCAGTGATAAGGTAATAAATACTCATCCATAAATTAAATTTTATTAAGATGTGTAATAATTTATTTTACGAAATGTAAAAAGTATCTTAGTATGGCTATACGACGATCATTCATTTACCAGAAAATTAAAGTAAATTTTACACACGACACCTGTCCCTATATGGACTTGTCAATTCCATAAAATTTACTATAATTCTAATGCATATTTACATTTTTCTCTCCATGGGATTAATAAAAAGGAATAAAATTAAATACTTCCTTATTGTATTAAATAAGAAGAATCCACGTTTGAACTCTTTTTCCACGATTAATCGCGCACTCGGGAAGAATCACGTAGAGTTGAATTATATTTAAGTAAATCTCTGTGCATATACAGCGGGTATATAAAAATTCAGATCAGCTCTGATTAACTCAGCAATTCGCGCGAAATCAGAAATCGCGAGAGCAGCGTGAGAGCGAGAATCCTTGAACGGGGAAGAGAAACGGTAATCCCCGCAACTTAACCACCAATTATTTATATATGCGGAAACCAACGGATTTGATTTCACTATTTTCATTATAAACGTGGACTAGCATGATAACCGGACAGTAGTATCGACTTGTCCTCGTGATGTCAAAGTTTCCGTGACAAAAAACCGAAGTATGTACTTCATGGTCATGTGCTGCACGTAATATTGTACTAAAATGTATGTTAGATATATTGCAACTGCAACATATATCGTATTATCTATTCAACGAATGAGCATCTGATGCAAGGCATTTATTAAGGCTATGTTCCAAAATTGACTTCCAGTACTGAAAATCTATAGTGCATGTCACGTAAACTGTAGCATTTTCCGTGCTGGCAGTAAATTTGGAACACAGCCTAAATTGCTTGACAAAAGCCGGTTTAATTTTCAGTCAGTTCGAATAAGTTCGATTCTTGTGAAAGTAAAAGTCGCTTAAATATTCATTGGAATTTCTGTATTGGGGATTTTGCATATAAAAATGCATTCGTCAGCCTTCACTTTTGAAGATTTTAAATTAATTTATTCCATAATAAGTAAAAGTTTTAATGTAGAACTGTATGAATAATGTAGGTTAATCTCGATGTGACAGTATCATAAGAGATATATGATAACACATCTTAATTCGTACCTATCACTTTTAAAAGTCTAATATATCAATCTTGTTTAATAAACTTCATACAATTTCTTTGATAAGATGTAATTTTAAGATTAACTGGAATTAATTTGAAAAATAAAATTTTATTATCTCTTGACTATGTGGACGACAAACAAATTAAAACCATTTTTAATATACGTTAAGTGAATTCGAGCAGGTTCTCGTTTAAATGTCGATTAAGATGAAATGAGTTTGATATTCATAAAAAAGAATTCCGTAAGAGAGAGAGAGAGAGAGAGAGAGAGAGAGAGAGAGAGAGTTTACACTTTTGGCAATGTTGTCCAAAATGATTCGCGTGTTTTTCCATATATCCAGAATAGAATTTTATGATTCATTCTGTATCTTTTGCGACGAGTTGTTTATCCAATTATTTATCTTTATCAGTCTTCGATGACGAGATATGTAAAAATGCAGCTTCACTATTTTACGGTATTGACAGCTACGTGATAGATATTTCATTGTCGTGTGATATTTTTATATTTTCAACCGAGATTTTTCCGAATATTGTTATCCACGGTAACGCCTCTCTCGTGCTCTCGTCGTTAACTATCGATTACGTTATCCTATCCTATTGCGGTTGCCCTCATTTTTAATTTATTGTAATTTTATATATGTGTCCGATACAGTTCAATATTTCATCGCGCGGACATCACAATGTTTGTTGATTGATCGTGGTGTAACGTCAATACGATTTTGCAACGTATGATGATGACAATATATTTACATCACGCATGAAAATATACGCGATGATGTCCAGACTTTTTTTATATCGAGCTGTGCAAACATGCGCTAATCTTTTAAAACGTAATCGTATTTCGTCACACGTTCCATTACTGTAATTCATTAGGCGATTTATTGTCGCGATATTGTTCGGCGATGGGAAGAGGCTTGCTTTTATTGTATAAGAATGTGATTATATTTTCTGTTAACTGCAATCCACATTCGAGTTATGTAAAGTTAAATGATAGCAGAGGGATTTTGTTAATATAACTCCCTAAACTAACTGATGATGACCTTTTTCGAAGTTTTCAATATAAAAATAATCGATAAGTCGCAGCTCTACTGCTAATCTATAGTTTATATTATACGTATTATACTATAAATTTTTAGTACTGAGCAGCCTATATGCGCAAGAAGTTATGTGTATGTATATACATTTGCATTCATTCTGTGATTTTTTTTGTAAATACCTTGGCGAAGAAATTTTTATGAAAAACTACATAGATTGAGACAAGATCTTAGAAATTCTTTTTCGTAGATATTCGTAATGGGACGTAGAATAGCGTTGTTTGTTTGAAAAAGCAAGAAATCCTCCATCCTTTTTGTATACGTCTTTTGACGTTGTATTACGAGTTTTTACAGAACATTTTTTCCTATCTTGTATCACAAAACAAATAATGTCACTCTATGTTCCGCTACAAATATCTATGAAAAACTAAGAATTTTTAAGATAAACAAATCTCATTTTACGTTCCACTACGAATATTTACGAAAAACTAAAAATTACTAACTTGTTTCAATCTATTTAGTTTTTCTGTACTTTTTCGTAAAAATTTTTTCGCCAGGGTATATAATTTTATAACCATATATTTTAAATACTATACTTTTTAAAGAAAACTAATTTTTAAAATTTATTTTTGTGGAGGGCAGTGTCGTCAAATTTTTATAAATAATGTCTTAAATAATAAATATATTTCATAATTTTGACTTTATTATAGAATCGATTGAACAACACTTTAACAAATGTAATTGTTAAATTTTAAATTTAAATGTTTTATACAATAACAAAGTTATATATATATATATATAATATTATCTCTTCCAGTATTTCAAAATGTTATATGATAACATAATATAATCCGTCAAAATGGAAACAGATATTTCATAACTCTTTGAGAGTCACTTTAAATTGACTTTTATACTATAAATGTTTAAAAGTGTTAATAAATTAAATTTTCTAATGGTTTAAATTAAATGTCTTAATTTGTTCAAGATTAATAAATTTATAAACAAGTATTTTTAACAATCTCTCATATTTCGAGGTGTAATTTTTTGATACTTAATCGACGCCCGACTTTCACTCTACAATTTATGATGTATCGTGCAGCGTTTCGTAAGCGTATTTAACTGCGCTTCGTTGCTTATCGATTTTTATCGTTCACCCAGGCCATTTTGTTGCCCATTTCGCGTATTTCTGTCCCGTGATAATCCAGCGCCAGCTGTACCATGTCATATGCGTGAACGCGTAAACAAAGAGGTAAATTGTCATGTTAAAATTCGTAAAAAAAGACTGTTCTATGCAGCTTCAAGGAGTCGACAAATAAAAATTAAGAAAATTAAGAAGGATTATGTGCCAGTCAATTAATGATGGATCATCGTCGAACTCTGACTACTTGATGCACTATCGGCATCGACTACGATATCTTATTCAGGGGCAAAGATACATCGATTCTTGTGTTTTCAGTAGCACGTCTTTGATATCGGCGTTTTTGTTTGGAAGTCTCACTAGATTATGCCAACTCATCTAAAAATATTTAATTTTTATTTAATTGTGAAAACTTGTCTAAAAATATTCAATTTTTATTCAAAGTAAAAAAATTTTAAATCTCTATTTGAAGAGTGACAAAGAAATTATTTCATAACCAGAACGATATAATATATGAACGAGATTGCTTGTTGTTTCAATAAAAATATGTTAATATGGAATATCATTTAATACTGATTATGTTATTTAAAATTTATGAATATATGTATATTATATAATCGAATTATACATAGGTGAGTCAATAAGATGATCTTAATATGCATTATCTTGATTTTTTAGGGTGAAATTAAGATTACTTATTGACTCACCTATTGTATATTATTTCCATAAATAATCACTACTAATATATGTATAATTTTTAATTGTTTATTAAAAACTTTGTTGAAAGTTGAAAGCCGTTATTTATATATTTTAAATAGCAACTTTAATTATCTGATATTTAAATTTCTGTTTGGAAGAAGATAGAGTAGGTAATTAAACCTATAAATTCCGCTATAACTATATATAGATTTATAACATGATTTAAAATTATAAGATAAATTTTATCGTGGTTTGTTAAATGATAAGAGGAATGTCAAATCATTCGGCAAGTGCATGGTGTGATCGATGGATCATGTTATGGAAATATCAGTTATGGAAAAATGATTATCAATGTGGAAATTTTTCATCGAAAACGAGACATCACGTGTCAAACGACCTTTCTGTCTATCTCGTAACGCGATCGTATTTGACAACGCGAATTGATGAACGCCTACCTACATATTTGGATCTGTATATTCACGGATTACTTGGCACGGATTTATTGCGTTGTAATCGATAATCGCTATCACCTCGTGTCAGGCGGTCAATGAAAAGATAATTTACTAAATTCAATAAAATTAGTAATTAGTAAAGTACATGACAATCACATATTATCGCGTACAAAGAAATCAAGAGGAAACGGAGAGGTGATAGCCCCACCCAACGATAACGATTAGGACCATGAGTGTGAACTCTATTTGCCTTGTGTTTTATTTGCTTATCAAAAAAGGACGTTGACTCTTTTTGATACGCAAGCAAATTGATTGTGCTCTCCTCAGAGAATATCGATTGTTTTACAGGATGTCTAGCTTAAAATTCTTAAAACCACTTGTAAAGTTTGTCAGAAAGACGGCTTTATAACTAAGACATCTCGATTTATGACATCTTTGTATTAAGACGTTTCAGACATGCATATGTCTAAATTTTAAATTATAACTAGGACGTTTCACGTCAAATTGTTTGAGGAAAAACAATACTCATTGAAGATAATTTACGGTTTCAAAGATAATATTTTTGCTTGCAAACGAATATCTCGGTAATTAACAATTTGGAATTGATATAACTGCAGGTTAATTAATTCATTATTATTATACAAATAATTACACAAATTTTGTTTGCAGTTATACAATATTATTATTTTCCTTTTATGCAACTCTTTTTTTTTCTAATTTCGTATATCATTAGTGATCGCCTGGTAATATCGCAATTTAAATGCTTGACTAATCGCGTATTCATTAAATATTATATTTATAGTATTTCATAACAATTTCCAATAGCAGATAAAAGCAACGCTAATGAAATTCAATAAAATAGAGCTTGCGCGCACATTCGCTGCTTTCTGCGTGACTTCATTGTTGTCAAAGCTATCTCTTTCTTCATAAAAATGCAAAGTGCAATCCTTTGTTTGTGCCGATAATGAAAAATTTAACGTTATGTTATGACCATACTATCGAGATTGCATCTTTTCGATGTCAAGTGCACGTGCGGTTCTTACGATACACATTTATACTAGTTCAATACCATGACGCGCAATCGACGACGCAATCGTGACGCATTACGTCGAGAAATTACGTAAGTGAAATACGTAAATTGCGATAATACCGCGGTATATATCATTATAATAACCGCTTGGTTGATTTTTCTGCGGTTCTGCCTAGACTATTTGTAATGAAGTGACAAATCAGCGTGTAATTTAATTTATGCTTATGCACCGAGACACAAAATCATCTTTTCCTATATTCGTGACACGCAATATAAATTAAGATTCCCTACTCATTAACATAAAATTATTATCGGTCGATGACGCCAATTGTAAGCACAAAGTTTTCTTCTTCTATATAAATACACGAAATACATATATATAGATGCGCCATCTTTTTTACATTTGTAATGTGAAGCATAAATGAGAACTTCTCGTTTAATAAAAAAGAGACAAAATATTATTAAATAATGATATACTGATTATAAGTACGAATTTTTTTTATAATAATACGAATATAAATGCTCCTTATTTGTTCAATATATAATAAAAAAATTATTACTTATAATCGCCGATTTTATAATGAATTGAAAAATTTTTTTTTACCTGAACCTTGCAAACGTATATTAAATTCACTTGCAACAGTCTGTTGCTGGATATCCTCTGCTGCGTTGCAGTTTAAATCTCTGCTTTGTAAGCTTCGAACGCTCCGTACCAATCGCTCCGTAAAACCGGAAGCATAGCGGGCCTTTAATCTCACCGCATTATCTGAAATACGCAATTATGTAAACCTCTTTATCACCGGAAAAGCCTTCAAAGCACGCTTTGACTCGAGTTTCATCAGTGGAGTATTACCTACAAGTTATTTCGAGCGTTAGCACGATTGAATTGGTAATCTCGAGACAAAAACATCCTCGGAAAGTCAATTTTTGGTTGGTGATAAGATTTTGTACAAAACAGATAAATATATCTTCTTAAGATAGTGTTTTTTCTCTGACAAAACAAAATTTTCAACTTTAATAATTAAACATTTAAATAACTTTTGAATTTGTAAAAAGGAAAAGATGTAGATAAAACATATGTGTCACAAAATTTTTGCGAATAACTGTCTAAATAAAATACGTAAAATTTCGATATTCAATCACATGTTACAACTCTATTTTTATACAATTATAATAAAAAAAATGATTTACTAATAAGAGAAATATAATAAAAGAAATGATTTATTATACTTCTTCTAGAATTTGACTTACAAGGGAAGTTTCACAACTGTCCGGAACCGATTTGATTCTCTATGAAATATGTTGTTAAAGACGAAAATCTAAGAGACACGTATTTTTTTATATGTGCGCTAACTCATGTTTAAGGGGTGAAATACCCCTTTGAAAAAAAAACGGTATTTCTATTTCGAGCTGAATACCGTTGGAAGTATAAAAGATAGAAAAAAATTTTTTAAACAAAAGTTGTACGGTTTCAAGAATACTTCAATTTTGTGAAGAAAAAAAATTTTTTTTAATTTTTTTGTTTAACAATTGTTAACAAAAAAATAAAAAAAATTTTCATTTATCTACGGTGTAATAGAAATCCATTTGTGGGTTGATGAACATTTTATTAAGTCTCATTAAAGCGATAAAATAGCGATCAGAAGATGTTACCTTTCAAAAGCTGTAGATTAAAAGGCGCTCAATTATAAAGTCATCGTTAAACATTCAAGGAATTAACATTGAGCGTGCGAAAAAGTTACGCGAATATTCCTGTACTTGTTTATTTTTCATTTGCATATATATCTTGGAATTTTGCATAATTACAGCTAGTCTATCCGTCGTCGCGACTGGTGCGACGATGGGATGGACAAGTCCAGTTCTTCCTAACTTGGAGAAAGATGGCGGACCTTTGGAATCGCGGATCAGCAGCGAACAGAGTTCCTGGATAGGATCTCTGATGGCCCTCAGTCCTATTGTCGGCAGCTTCGTGGCGGGATACCTCGGAGAAAGGTATTATCTATAATATAAATTAGAGACTCTTACTAAAAGTCTGGTCATATAGTATACAATTTTTCACAAGAAAATATGACGGCAATTGTTAGATATTGTATAGTATATAGGATGGATCACGTAAAGCTTATGGAATCCTATATATTTTGCAATACAGAATCAAATTGCCGCCATATTTGTCTCACATGACTAGATTTTTACTTGAGGTAAATTTTTTTTACTCTCAAATATAAATTAGTCATTCGATCGCACAAATAATTTTGCAATATATAAGCAATTTATGTAACTACGTTCTACTTCTCGAGACGATAAGTTGGAAACTAGAGAAGAGAGCCAATCTTCGTGAAAGAGATAAAGGGTGCCTTCCAGCAAGAGACGCAGATGACACAGTGTAACACAGTGAATCATTACAATCTTGTTGTTTGCTAATGTTAAACGAAGATGATATGATTACTGTGTCACACTGTGTCGCTTGATGGAAAACATCAAAAGCGTGTATCAAATTCAAATATTTAATAGAGCTGAATCAAAGACAACGAGAACTAACTTTTTCCATCGATATTTCTATAGATTGGGCCCCAAACGAGCGTTACTATCTTGCGTGGTGCCGTATTTAATTGGATGGATACTTGTCGCCTCTGCGGGTCACATTGCTCAGCTTTATGTTGCTCGATTAATATTTGGATTGGCTCTGTCTATCGTATTCACGATCGTCCCTATATATAATGGCGAAATTGCCGAGGTAAAATTCATTTTTACATATATATATATATATATATACAATATGTACATATAAGTAGTACAATTACTTATACATAGTTTTCTATTTTTGCATTTTGTGTAAATTTTTATATCATTATGGCACTTTTTGCTGATATTAAAAATTTATCCTACTTCTCAGAATATATGAATATATAACTAGAATAAATAACTAGAAGAAAAAAATTATTTAAACACTTTATTTGTTAAAAATAATATTAAAAAAGTAAAATTTAAATTAGTTAAACAATTTAAATTTAAATTAAGTAAAATTCTGAAAGACTTTCGAAATTATTAAAAATTAAAGCGTGAACCAATGAGAGTTAGAGCGCGGTGTAATTGGAGCGCTAATTAATTTATGTAAAAATGTTCTTTATTCTAATTACTTGGTTGAACATTTCAACTCCGCTCTCTGAACTATCTAACAACAATTAAAAGGTCAAACGTTCTCAGAGAACTAGAAATAAATATCTCCTCTCAGTTATGTTTTTGATGCGTTGTATCATTAACACATGTTTGTCAGTATAAAACGAAAAACGATGAGAAGTTTATCGATATTCTATAAAATGCAATGGGTTTGGAAAGCGAAATCAGACACTTAACCAAGTAATATGAATAAAACATTTGTACACAAATTAATTAATGTTCATATCACCGCGCTTTAACTCTCATTAGTCTCATTTTAATTTTTAATAATTAAATTGGTCATTATACATATAATAACGAATTTATGTAACTTTTCAGGTGTCTATCAGGGGAGCATTGGGCTCTTTTCTTCAGCTCTTTATCACGTTCGGTTTTTTATATTCCTACGCTATTGGGCCGTTTGTTAGTTACACAGTCTTTTGGATTCTCTGTGCCATCGTACCGATAATATTCTTCATCTGCTTTATTTTTATGCCGGAATCTCCATACTTCCTCCTCGGTCAGGGCCGCAAAGATGAAGCGATCGCAAGTCTGGCGAAGCTCCGAAGTAAATCCGAAGCGGCCGTTCAGAAGGAGGCCGATGAAATACAGGTAAGCCATTGTGCAAAACATAACTTTCTTTTATAAAATTGTCTACTTTAAAAAAATCCCAGAATTAAAAAATTTTTTAATGTCAGGAGAATCAATTTGAATCTCAATTGACTTTGTATTAATTTTTTGTCAAGAAATTCAAATCGTTGGAATATTTAATTTTATGAAAAACTCTATCGAGAAAATAATGCGGTTAGTATACATATATTATTCTAATAAAAAATGCCAATTCGATTCGTGATCGTTTATGGCTTTATTTTTTTTTCTGATCGCTCGACTGACAAGGTGATCGCGAATGCACCGTTACAAGCACGTATTCAATCATTGCTAGACACATATCCGAGTATACATTGTCCGTCAGATCGCTTTAGACAAACGAGGTTGTGGCTAAGGTCGTTCCTTGATCCTAAACGACAATGTTTCACAATCGTGAGGGACAATTATGACTGGCTTGCAAACAACATATTCCTTCCTACAATAGAATCTTGTAGAATCGGGTGTTCTTTCAATCATACATAGCTATACATTGTAGCTATACATTAAAGCTATTGTTCGAACGTTGAAACAGTCGCAAAATATAATTGCAAAAATTAACATTAAAAGCCGAGGAATATAGAGGCTCAGATTGTAAATGGATGTCAAATTTGCTTCAGCATTATCTGAAATTCTTTTAATACACACACAATTTAACTTTTTTATATTATCTCATTATTTCAGAACATTCTACGTAGATTGTTGTGCTTCAATTTTAATATTTATTGTTTAATAAATTCGTCTTGGTTTCGATTTTTCAGGTGATACTTGACGAGGCTTTCAAGAATGAAGTTAGCATCTTAGACCTGTTCAAGGTGAAGGCGAACTTCAAAGCACTGGGCCATACTTGTGCCTTAGTTTCCTTTCAACAGTTTACCGGTATCAATGTCGTACTGTTCTATATGCAGAATATTTTCATTGCTGCTGGAGGTAGCATCTCAACAGATGTAGCACCCATTATCATTGGAGTGGTGCAGGTATTAGCGTCAGCAGTGACACCCGTAGTAGTCGATAGATCAGGTAGAAGATTGCTTCTCCTCATCTCCGGCATCGGAGAGACAGTCAGTTTGGTGAGTAATTGCTTCCATTTTCAGATCTTTGACCTCAAATTAATCAACTGTGAATTAAAAAAAATATAGTCTTAAAAATAAATAAAAAAAGAAATTTGTTTAAATCTGAAATATAATCTGGAATATAATTAATAGTTATGAGAATTAACAAAGATGATTTCAGATCTGGTTAACAAAGACTTTGAATAGCTAGATCAAATCTTTTCTTGTCTTTGATGATACATATTGTTTCATTAATTAAGGATCAAAATTAATAGTAGAAGTCAATTAAAATAGTGTTAAAATTTCGCATTCTTAAATAAGCACAACGATTAACAATATTTCAGTTAGAAGATACAGGCACAAGAATTATTATATAAAATAATACATTTTTGTTTTATCTTTTCGATTCTCATGTTTTTAAGAAACCGGTTGCAGTCATTCATGAAACGTAGCAATTGAGAATTATTACTAATCATATACACTTATAATTAGTTTGAAGACATGATAGTTCATGAAGAATTAATGATGCGGGACCAAATATTTAATCTTGCATTGAAACTTTTATAAAATTTTC
Source organism: Mycetomoellerius zeteki (assembly GCF_001594055.1). Taxonomy (NCBI): domain Eukaryota; kingdom Metazoa; phylum Arthropoda; class Insecta; order Hymenoptera; family Formicidae; genus Mycetomoellerius; species Mycetomoellerius zeteki. Next base: position 1,912,047 of record NW_017257632.1, read on the forward strand.
ATACTACTCTCTTTTGATGAACACCAGATTGATTCGGAAATTTGCATGAAAAGCATGTCCAAAATTAGCGTATTCATGAAGCGATAGACGCGGTTTCCCGTAAAGTTTACTTCCTGTTTTATGGAACGAATTGTAATTTTGTCGCTCTGCGATGACGAACTTGAGTTTGTTAGAATGGACATGCATTTTGTTGTTGATTAAAATTTCAAAGGAACCTCAAGGGATTTAGATTAGAATCATTAAAAGCATAAAGATAAATTTTCTTCCAAGAAACACAATTATCTTTTGAATCATATTTAATCAGTGAAAATGAACTGCAATTAAATTTTAAATCAGATACAAATTAATATTACGAAACAAAATTGTCATTTTTATCAGTTTTCTCATTTGGATTTTATTAAATATACAAGGCTACGTTTTTGTAAACATCATCAATTATGACGTTAAATGAGATGAATTAAAACAGAATATTACTATGTATGTTTGTTTCAATTCATCTCATTTAATGCCATAATCACGATCGGCATAATTATACTCTTTGTGGTATTTAACTTCTTTTATCACGCATCTCGCCTTCAGGTAAATTCTCGGGGCGAACGACTTAATTATCCGACACAGAGAATTGAGATGCTACTTGTTATCGCCATTTGGAGTTTATACAATCCTCTTTGTAGATCAAATACAGCAACGCGGTAAAGTTCTCGCGCTCGGTAAAGTCCGGCACAGGAAATACAACAATGAATCGCGAGGATATACAATGTCCTCGGAAAGAGGAAGGCTGAGCATTATTATACATATATACGGATCGTCATTATGCATTCTGATGAAATACGATGGAATGTATCAGATTCAGTGCACACAAAGCGCGAGGACTTCCACGTGACTGTATGTGCATTGATTACATAATTTGCGATAGAAGGCAGACGAGTGTACGATAACACGCTGACTGAAATGAATTAAGAAAATTATAATTTTTGTATCGTGTAGGATATTTTTGAAACACGAGTTTCCTTTTTTCGTTTTGCCATTGAGAGTCTACTTAAATTTAGAAGGCAGTTGTTTACTCTGGGAGATTAATATAGTAAAAATTGTCAGAAACATCCAAAAAATCTTGTAACGTCACTATAGATAAGAATTTTTCAAACACCGAATATGTTTATACTATATAGCAGCATTGAATTTGTTATCATACAAATTTTGTTCTCACGCTTTTATTATGTACTTATCATGTGTACCATTTGTTTTGCAGTGTGCCCTGGGCTTATATTTCTACTTGAAGGAAGCACAGCACGCGGATGACGTAGTGGAACAGATATCCTGGTTGCCGATAGTCTCGCTCGTCATCTTCATCGCTACATACTGCATAGGCTGGGGTCCTCTTCCATGGGCGGTGATGGGCGAGATGTTCGACCCGAATGTCAAGGCCAAGGCTTCCGGTATAACGGTTTGCATCTGCTGGTTCCTGGCCTTCCTCCTTACCAAGTTCTCTAGTAACTTGGAGAAAGCGTTAGGCAATTACGCGTCCTTCTGGATGTTCGCAGGATTCTGTTTCGTCAGTGTCCTTTACACGGTATTTTTACTGCCTGAAACGAAAGGCAAGACTCTTCAACAAATCCAGGATGAGCTCAATGGAGTGACTTCGACTGCAAGCGTTGAGAACGGGATGAAAAAGTGAGACGAGAGCACTTGCATTCGATTATCTTGATGGCATATGCTGAATCACTCGATGAATTCATTAACACTTTGAAGAGATCAGATATTTTTAAAAAATTTGTAAAGTTTTACATTTTTATGACATATCTGCACAGGAATCTTTTATAAAGAAGGAGAATCAAGTAGCATTAGAAATACGGATAATATATATGCCTAATCTACTGCCAAATTTATACAGATATAGATAATATGGGCGAAATAGAAATATTTTTAAGCGACCACCGCTCGGTTTTTTGTCTTAATGTCGTTTGAATCATAAAGAAAAATGAAAGACGATCGATAAACGAATGATGGTCCAATAATTTAAATAAAATGTTCGGGATATCTATCTCAGAGAGTAAAACGAGGATAGACTTTATTTTTGCTCACATACACTCAGATATAATTTTGTTGTTTTCTACAGGGAACCAAAAATACTTCGTCTTCCAAACATTTACGTAACACCTAACACAGCACAGTAATTGTATATGTACATAATGGAAGTCATCATGCATATTTATAAGTACGCTTGCGTTAATGATATACTTCGGTATGTATATCATTGTCTATAAACTTCGTTTTTCCAAGCATGAAGGAATTTATAATATGTCAGTAAACGTTTCTACGTTTTCAAGTTCCTGTCAGATCCGTGATTAAGAAACGCAATAGAGCTGTTAATATGACTCTCCTATTTTATCGTATCGGGATTTTTCTAGTATTACACATGATTGTGGACGTAGTGTGAAGCGAACGAAAAACCAAAAATATTAATTTCGCGGCGTATTTCTCGTTCACGGATGAGAGACTAGTCATTTTATAACGCGTCTACATATAGAGAACGTAAATATTAATGACGTCAGAGAGATGTTAAAATCTAAAAGGAAATTTCACATCGATTATCATTGAAACTTGAAATCGTTAAAACTGTCAATAAATTGATGAATTTATATGACGCGAAGAGAAATAGGTATGAGCTAACTTTGTTGTTTTTAATAAATATTGACAACAAAGCCGTCATCGCTATATTTAGTTATTTACAAAATACCCATAATTTATATACAATGAATATTAATATATTTACGCGAACAAAATAATTTTGGGAGTAATATCCAAACATTGTATTATTAGTTGATTTACATTAAGATATTGTAAGTCATAATATTGGCTTGTTCTTTTTGGCTGAATTTTTGCACCAATTCATTTTGCTTCTTCTTCTTTCCTCCCGACGAGAAAAGGAAGAAAGAACTAGTGCAAAAGTTCAGCCAAAAAGAACAGGCCTATTATCTTAATGTGAGAGTACTACTCTGTGCACAATGCATTTTTTATTCTTAATAACTTAAAGAGAAATATGAAAGTTTTAATTTAATATTGTCTCAATACACGATTAAAAATTTTAATATAAAAATAATATAAAATTTTAATATAAAATTACAAAAAATAATTCCATTTACTCTTTGTCTTATTGCTTTCAAAATTTAGCAGACGGAATTAAAATAATGGAAATTATTATTATATAAAAGTGATTCAATTTAACAATTAATAATGCACTCGTTGCACATGTATGTTGATCAACGAATAAGACTTTTATAAACAATTTATAGTGTACATAGATATATTGATTAGACGTGTTGAAATAATCTGTTATAAAGTACATATATACAGTAAAAGCGCTCTACTATATTAATAAATGATGAATAGCAATATCTGTAAGGTTCCTTTTGCCCTTCGTATTAAAATGTTTGAATTTATGCGAATGACAAATCAATTTTGAAAATAACACATTCGAGAGCGTTTCTCTAATCTGTTACATATAAACTACTTTTGGCCATGTTGTATATATTTTAATACTAATGACATATTTTGTATATAATTATTATAATTAGAAATAAATTATAGTTACATTTTAAAATAATGTATATGTTTATTGCAATTTTTTATGATAAACAATAAACAAAAAAATTCCTATCTTTTACATTTTCCTAAATTATCAGTCATATTGATAATATTATATTAATATATATCTTCTTAATATATAAAATAAAGAACATAAATTAATTTTAAGAAAATAATATGCATTACAAGAGGAAACATTTTACTTCTTTCAAAAAAAGATTTCTACTGAAGTGTTAGACGAGTTCTTTAATTCATCGATTGAGATTAATCGTATTATGTACAAATGCAGCTTTTATGGAACAAGTTGCATTTATGTATAACGCGATTAATTAATCGATTAATTAAAAAACTCTATTAGCATAAAGTTTAATATAAAGATATTATAAGACATGAAAGAATATCAATAAAATACAGTTGCTTTCAATCTGCTTTTAATTAAGAGATAATTATAACTTACAAGAACTTATACGAACAGTTTTACGTTTCAAGACAAACATCATCTAACTTTTTAATTGTATAACGATTAAAAATATGACGAATACGTCATGAATAAAGAATTCTTGGTATATTCTTATTGAATCACATCTTAAAACTGATTTTAGCCAAATTCTTCAATAAAAATAACAGCGGCTGTATCAACACAAACTTTAATAAATAATCGTTGCCACATATGTCGGTTCCCGAAAAATAATGAAACAAAAGCCGTATGTTGCGTATGACGGATACGAAAATTTATTTGACAATATATTAATTAAAGCTTTTTGAATCGTTCAATTCAACGTTATTGAATCGTGGCAAAATATTTGTTTGACATAAAGAGAATATTCATGAAAACGATGAATAAACGTAATCAAGATAAGGAAAGCGATATGGTAAGCATATAATATTGGTTAAAAATTGCAAGAGATATTAAAATATCAATTTAAAAGAAAGTTGTTTGTGAATTTAAATATCAGTCTGTATTAAAAATAGAATATGTATCAACATCATTTTACATTTTTTATATAGAGTGAAGAAGATAAGAGATTACAGGAAGAATTGCTACAAGCAGTTGATATATTACAAGTAAATAAATTTTAAGTTTCACTAAAGTTTCAACTTAGAATAAAATATATCTAAAATTTATTAACTCTTTCTTTAATAATTAAAAAACTGCTATCTTAGAAAGGAATTGGATTGCATGCATATGTATGTAATTTTCATATCAGGGTAAAGATGAAATAGCTATGTTGCTGTCATTGAATCATCTAAGAATGTTGATACGTACATCCACGACTTCGATGACATCCGTTCCGAAGCCTCTCAAATATTTGAGAAATTTTTATCCGAGCTTGTGCAACACATACGAAAGACTCAAAAGGGAAGAAGCAAAGATACGTTTTGCAGAAATCCTGAGTGTACTCGCTCTCGCTGGAGCGACTCCAGAATCCAGAGACTGTCTGAATTTTTGTATCAAAGGGGCTGTGGATAATCCTGGGGAATGGGGCCATGAATACGTGCGACAACTCGAGGCACAGATCGTCGATGAATGGACGAATGCACCGATCAAAGAGGAACGTGAGATCCGGTAAAATATATTATTTAAGTATAATCGTATATTATTTAAAAATATATATGATTATACACACACACAAATAAAACGTTTTATGATGACGTGACAATCTGTAGCAGAATTTAGATATTACTTTTTTGTTACATATGTGCCTAATGTTCAGTTTTATATTTACATCAACACCGAGAGATAATGAGAATAATGTAAAATTCACACGGCATATTTTTTGTATTAGAAAGCGTCTTACACCCTTGATCAAGAGCATTATAGCGTTCGACACGAGACACAATGCAGAAATACAAGCATGCGATTTATGCCTGGAAATTGACGAATTAAATTTTCTCACGGAAGACCTGGAGCCTACAAACTTTGCGCGTGTGTGCTATTATTTAATTAGTTGCGCAGCTTATAGGTAATGTTTACTAGATAATATTACTATAATTAAAAATGTACTGGTCTTATTTTTTTTTTAAATAAAAGCGAATCTAATAGATTTTTTTACGTCTATTAAGCTGGCCCAGCCACTTCAACACAATCAAACGCGACCTATACCACATTTTTTTGCTATTTTTTTGCTAATTTTTTGCTCTATTCCCGATTTTTTTGCTCCAGCCGATTCGCTAAAACCCATGGCTGTGCTAGCTTAAGATCAAAGTTAGCACAGCCACAAAGAAAAAAAGCAGCAAATGAAAAATCAAGTACATATTCTTGAAGGGCTATTTTTATGCTAATTTTTTGCTCTATTCTCGATTTTTTTGCTCACCGTTTAAGTCGAAAAATTCGACCAAGAGTGTGGCTG